>NC_135549.1:21852341-22032341 GCF_964340395.1 Glandiceps talaboti
ATATTCACCACAATGTTTTGATGAGAAACAATAGCTATTCAGAGTAATATTTCCCCATATAATGTGGGTGGCTTGAGGCGTCATAACACAATAGATGGCGTACCCTCCAGTTCGTAAGCAACGCTAACATCACAGTGAATGTATATCACTTTCTTCTGTCCAAACTTCGCTTTCAATGTTTTGCATGTTTCTTCGCCAGTCTCATCCAGGATGTCGAGTATGGCGACTCCCTGCATAGAACGTAATAAAACATATGTAACTGACGATAAACCGTCCTTAGTTAGCCCTAAGAAATTAACCATAGTCTGAAAAAACTCTTTCGCCTTCTTGACAGTGAGATTGAATTTCATCACTGCATTCACTATTCTACTGAGATATAAGGGACCGGTCAGTTTCTTCGGCCGGGGGGTGGTGGTGATGAATTGGTAGGGGTCACCCTGTTTTCGAAATTGGCAGTAAGGGTGTCATCCTGTTTTGAAAATTTCCATGAAAGATCCATGAATCTACAGTGGCATGACCTTGTCTGAACTGTGGGATTTTTTCTAGTAATGGTATAGATAGTTAATAAATTTAAAAGAAGTTACTCTAAATTGTTCCACTCTTCAGTGTGAAGGGATTAATACGCATAGTATGCTTTCTATTTCGGACACTATTATTAAAATGTTATCAACACCACAAATCACCACATCTCGTCAGATTCCACTTTGTACTATACATTTGTACATAGTTACGGTATGAGCACACAGCATGCTCTAACATGCATACCAGTGACTTTACTATATCTGCAATAGTAGTGCCACTATACCAATGTTACGGACACAGTCTACCTTGTCCATCTTTATGTGTCATGCGATACTCATTTAAAACTTACCTTAACTTATTAGCTTTTCGAAGCTGTCAAATATTACCTTAAAGGCTATATGAATAACCTAAAATTGCCTTAATAGAGCCAAAACACCTCCTGATCTGCAAGGGGGAGGCCTGTTAGGACTACCTCACCCCCTGAGGTCACTCATAAGTCACCTGCGGTCAACCGTTGCCATGGGGACAGGAACAGTACTTCAGAATGGCTTACCTTTGCTCCTTTCTCCAATAACTTTTCTACAATCGCCCTTCCAATACCTCGAGCAGACCCAGTTACAATTGCTACTTTGTTTTCGATATTCATAGTTCACATCGGCAGCTTCTAAAATCAATATAGTGTTATGTTAACTGAGGATTCATATATTAATAATGACAATTCATATCTATAAAATGCTGGTTTTTCATAATCATAACTGAAGAATTAGTACACTATGAAACTCTTCACAATTTATAAGACCAAAATCCACAGCTATCATCCTATCAACCAATCGTGAACTGTATCTGGTCTTACCTTTGCATTTCGGTCAGAGCAATCGTAAAGCAATGACCACCCCCCCCCTCCCCTTGGGGTAATCCCAACATTTTCAGTTGTGGGTTGTGCGACCCAAGTTGAAAACATTTACCCATGTATAATCGCAGAATATATAGACCCATTGTTAGGGATTTCCAGTCACAAACAGACCCATAGTTAAAGACTAGTACGGTGTCCCCTTCCCCGGTGAATCGCGATCGCATCATGCACATCATGCATTCGGCATTGTTGTGGCAGGGTGGTCAAAACGTTTTGTAATAGCAGGGCAATTATTAATGACAGCCGGTCGGCTTGCTGGCCAGATGCAGGGAAGGGTTCCAGGGAATGGGAGTGTCTGCCCACCCCCTCCCTGAGTGAGGAATGTTTTGAAATCAAACCAACTTTGAAGCCATTTTATGCAATGTCGACTTACTGGAATCACCCCTGGAAAATAACCAAAAAGAGCTGAGCTGATTACCCTAGGAAAACTGATGAAAAGCCCCTGGAAAGTCCTGGACTTTTATTTCACTTTAAGTAGTGTATGAACCTTGGACTAAGTAACGGCCTGTGGTGTACTACAGAGCGAATGACTAACTGATGACTGAGTAACTGTGCTTGTGCTGTAAATAGTTAACCAAAATATGTTGCTAGTGTCAGATTGTCTTTTCCTCACGTCCTCATCTCCAACTAAATTATGAAAGTGGATATTAATTCATATATACTGTTATGAACCTACAAGAAAAGTGTGACTTGCACGATAGCCTTAAAGTGATTTCACTACACAAGTACTACATTATTTCTACTATGTATACTCCACATCAGCATGATCATGGAATTTTAAGACCAGGAGTGGATATAACCAAAGAATCATTCTTTGTTGCCAGAATTTTGCTAAAACACGCTGTATGGGAAAGGTCTGAGATTATATCGTAATATTGATGGTTTTGTATCTTGGTTTCGAATTTCAACATGAAACTACTACTTTCAAAATTGACATTATTGTCACTATTATAGTGTTACGATCCAAAATATCGTATTTCGGAATTATGGGAATAAATTCTACATTTCGGCATTGTAGGCCATAGGTCAGAAGTAGACTATCGATGACGAATCTGGGCAAACATGATGTAACTGATATTCACATGATTGGTTAAAGAAAAGTATATAATAACTTTTATGATGGCATGATCTTATGGTGTGATTTTCTATTTTTAGTTGTTGTGTAAATTCCATTGTATTCGAAGTATAATTAAGATGAGAATTAAAACATCCATTATTATTTGATGTCATAGGTGAAAATTCGGGTCGATCGGGTAATGAGAAACAGAAAAAAATTAAACGGGTCACCTTACACATCTTTCATCCAAATTCATGTAAATGATTTACAGTTTGTACAGACTCGGTGTTGTTTTAAAATAAATATCAGCGACACGATAAACAGCATTAAAAAAACAAGCCATTGTTTACCTATTTGCACATTCCGACAGGGTCAAGGACGTTTTCAGGACGTTTTATTAATACAACGCCACTACTAGTCCTCCTGTCCAAACCCACATAGACGAGATAACATATGGTGAAAATGTGAGCGAGATGTCAGCGTAATGCCCGTTTCAAAATGCTGCAGACAGACCGTTGCTACTTTTGCCGATTTTGACGGGATTGGAGTACCTCTTAACATTTCGTGGGTCGTTTGGCTCCATATTAAATGATGTAGGAGTTAGGAAATGTCAGACTTTTTGGCAGGTAAGGCGTAATTTAGCAGAAAAATCCACCCAACTTTGCGATTCAGATCTGCTTCACATCCGTTACAGGAATTGTAGCGTTCGTTTCCAGTTAAACATTGGAATGAAAGAAAAGCACACAAAAAACAGAAGAAAAAATCAACCCAAAGCCGAGACGAATCATGGTACAATTATTGCAGCTAGATCACGCGGTATGATCTGATATCCTGTTATTTGTGACATTTTGATTAAATAAAATTTCTACACTCTGAACAGTGTTACAACCCAACCTACCAAACATAGTTCGAGATCTCGTTGAAAAATCTTCCGGAGAACGCCATTTTGAATGGTCTTCCGGATCCGACATAGTCGAAACTCTATAGACTTCATTACATGCGTAATATGTCTCAACATTCGGTAATATTCTATTCACACTCATGCATGATCGACAGTGATCTACGCACCCGAACGTAAACCATATGTAGCCTTACGCACGTAAAATAATACCGATATCCTCAAAATTTGGTGAAATCCTCTAGTCATTTACCTTTATTCTGTTTCTAAACATGGGGACATTTCCTATATATGTTATCGCCCCATGATTAGGGAATTTTCAGATGAAAAGCCGACTCATGTCAGGGATTTTTTTCGGTGACCCATTTATGCGGCACGTACGTTTCCATTGGAGTACTCCCCGGAATGATCGCCACATCACATGAGCTATATCTAGCATGATATACCAAACAGTCTTTTCAGAAAGAAGCCACTTACTTAACATTTGGTGAGTCTCCACATTGAGCAATCAAGGGATATTTGATATATTTTCCACAACACGTCTAGCTGTGTCACAAACTTCAATACGTGATGTTATACAGTACTGTTGTTAGCCCCTCTAAATACATCAACCCCGGATGTACGTACTATGACAAAAAGTTACATTTCAGTCCGACGTGTGTTTGCTGTGTGTCAATCAGAAGTGGTGTCACGCGATATTGGTTGTTTTGTCAACTAGAACTAATGAAAATAACCATCTATTCAGTCACTATGTTGACTGTTAATAGGACATAAGCTAATGTTGATTTTTACCACTGTAACAGCTCAATATACCAGATTTAAACTGAATGCCTCCCATAAGATTCAAAACCATAGATTTTTGGGCCTGCACACATTGTTGGAATACAAAATTCTGAACTATAGCTATTGTACATGATGAAACCCTTAATTGGTAATTTAATTATATGAAACCATATGAAATTTAAAGCTTGCATACTGAACATATTGCCTATTCATCAAATAATCACTAATTATGCAAATTAGCTTAGACGTTACGTCATCAAGCTTGAAATGACACATGTACTTCTTTACCACCAATACATGTACTTAATTATCTGAAATTAAAGCTTGCATTCTGAAGTTATTGCTCAAAATGATTATTTATGCAAACTACACATCACAATTAAAAACTATATAAGCAACGACATCAAACACATATAAATTGTTACGGCTGATGGATGTGCAAGTTAAATGAAATTTGAAGACTGCATTCTGATAAGATATAGCCTAATTAATTGAAATCATTTTAATGCAAAGTACTCATTAAAATTAAAAACAATACTAACAGGCTTTAGGGGATATGTGTGCCTTGTCATGGTTGATATATGTGCCAAATTATATGGAATTTGAAGTGTGCGTGCCAAAGATATAGCTTAATTACTGAAGATCAACACTTATTGAAATTACTCTTTAAAAGAAAATGTTATGTCAACAAACTTCATAGGACATGTGCGCATTGTTATAGTTGATGTATGTGCCAAATTACATGGAATTTGAAGTATACATTCTTAAGACATAGCTTAATAACTGAAAATCATTAATTATTCAAATTACTCTTTTAAAAGTAAAAGCTATGTCAACAAACTTTATAGGACACGTGCGCATTATTATGGTTAATATATGTACTAAAGAAATTGTGATGTCTATCTGTCTCTCTATGTCTATCTGTACGTCTGTCTGTATCTTAATTTTCTATAAAAAAAACAACAACTGGGTACACATCTTTTTATGAGTAAAGAAAGAATCGATTAGGTTTTGGTAATAATGAATATTAATGAAGAATTCCCATTATTTACTATTTCAGAAATTAGGCAATATTTTTTAAATGTATGTAAGCAGATTTGTTCATAAACGATACGAATTTTAAAACTATTCCTCTTTGGCGAAATTTCTAGGTAATAAAGTGATATATATTAAGTAACCGTGTCTTCATTTAAACATCCAGGGGATCCTAAGAACATCCCATCCAGTTTATCAGCAAGTTTAATTTAAGTTTAGTTCAATTCTTTTCATAGAAAAGTACATTTTAGACCTAATATGCATATTGCTGTTCCGATCAATTCGCCTTGAACTATCCGCAAACTAGACTCTACATCTAACTTAGGACCATCCACATTAAGTGTCGCTGCAATATTATGGACCAAGCTATGTTTGACTGCAAATCCAGGCGACACACACACACACACACACACACACACACACACACACACACACACACACACACACACACACACACACACACACACACACACACAAACAAACAAACAAACAAACAAACAAACAAACAAACAAACAAACAAACAAACAAACACAGTTATGTGCCAGAAAATATTTTAAGGTATGATAAATTGAGAAGGACTCAAGAAGATAGTAAACAAATAAGAAGTCAACTTTAATGATTAAATATTAATATAACGAAATTAAGATATTTTTGATTTTATGAATCATGAAAGTGACAGACGTCGACTACTTATCTACATATAATTCTGATAAAAATAGAATACTCGGTTAGATTAATGGGGGGATGGGGTGCTTGCAAAAGGAACAATAGTTATATGTTACTATAGCGCAATAAGAATACTTAAACAATAATGTACGCCCTCCCAGCCCATAATGGACTCAAGCAAACTTTGAACGACATAATGGGCGAGGCAACAGCCGAGCCCATTATGGAGTGCAAAGTTTGCTTGAGTCCATTATGGACTGGGAGGGCGTACATTATTGTTATTATTTTATAGTTTTGCCAATTCCAGTGAATTTGTAGACCGAGAAACGCAAAACAACGTATAATATACACAGCGCTGAACATCGTCTGCCATGTTCGGCCCGGAAGCTGAATACTAATCATAACGACACACGTACGTACACGTACACACACATATACACTTCAATGAACTGCTGTGAACACAAATTTGTTTCATGAATGCGTTGTATTTTTAAACAGTGGAAATGACAATCATAAGTAACAACATACATTTCGAAAAAATACCGAGTAATATGAAGAAACAGAACACATAAGCTTGTATTGTTATGCTCGTTCCGGGGCCGCGATGCCCAATAACGGAGTACATTATCAGTAATAATGTACAGCGATGACGTCACAAAATTCACTGGAATTGGTAATGCTATAATATAATAATCCATAAAGTCGTTAATTATGACTCCATTTTGGCATAATGATCAAAAAGCTTTCATTCCATTGTGTCATTTTCAGTATTTCAGAAAAACATTATCCATTTTGACCTTGTAATAAATGCTGTGTGGTGTATCTTTCCTGAAATGGGGACAGCAGCAGACGGGATCAATGACACAAACCAACAAATGAAATTCAATGTTTAACATTGTATGGAAAAGTCACAGTAAGTTGTATAGCTTAGCATGTTTACAAAATGTAGACAAAGTGTGTCTCGTGACAAATTATAATTCTGTAAGCAAAATAACTGTTTTCTTTAAAGTGGCCATATGGATGAGGATTGGGATATTTATTTTGGATTTTTTATTTATAAAACAGTCCTACCATGGCTTCCTACTTAAAAAATCAATGTGAAATGACATATGCCAAGTCTGTGTCTACACAAACGCAGACTTGGTATATGTTGTTTACCACTGGTTTTTCAAGTAGGAAGCCATGATAAAGTTGTTCCATAAATTAAAAATCCAAAATATTAAGTACGCAATCCTCATCCATATGGTCACTTTTAAAGTTAAACCGACAGCAAGGGTGTTGTCTGTGGTTGCATTGTTATCTTAAGACTGAAGCTAAAATATCAGCTTCTTCTAAAACTTGATATTTGGGGGTTCCATGTATGTTGTCTCACTGGCAGATACATATAAGGTCTTGCCGTTACTTTCTTCGGACTCAATGAGTTGCATCACTCCATCAGATATGTTAGTTAATCTGGAATAGAAACAAAACAGATATATACAAAAAGATAGAACATGACTAAACAATTTTCTATAGGTTGATACCAAGATATATGGAAATGAACTTGTACATGTTGTAATGGATCATATTAACAGTTCATCACTGAGTAACCTTGGTCAACTGATAGTTGTAGGTCAAGTCAGAGGCCATTACCTGAAAATAAACAGACACTCTTTGGTAAAGCGCCATTATTTTGCCCACCTTTTCTGTTAACGGCCGAGGACTTGTCCTACATAACGAAGTTATACTTCGAATTCGACGAGATCTTAGGTTTTTCACCAGAGTCAACTTTGTTATATACAGCCCTGTTACGTGACCTCTTACCCATAAAAAACAAAAAAATCTGAATTTTCCTAATTTTGATTCTGTTTCGTTTGGGTTTTTTTGGTTGTTGTTGTTGTTGTTGTTGTTGTTGTTGTTGTTGTTGTTGTGGTGGTGGTGGTGGTGGTGGTGTGGTTTTTTGGGTTTTTTTGTTTGTTTGGTTTTTTTTTGGTGTTTTTTGTTGTTTTGTTTTGTTTTTTGTTTTTTTGGGGGGTATGACTTTCTGGTTTCAACAAAATGATAGCAGTCTTAGAGTTAACCTTACCCGTGATGTATCAAGAACAAATCATTATAATATCTAACATTTACTTCGTGTATTAAATGCCAAGATACATGTATCCTGTGTCCTCAATACTTACGGTGTCGGAGGCATACTATCCATAACGCTGGCAATTTCTTCTTTGTATCGACAACCACCCATTCCATCTGGTATAAAGTCTGTATCGACTTTGGCGGGACATACAGCAGCTACTCTGATCTTATTGTCTTTAATATTTGGTTCGTTCTTGGAAAAGAAATGAGACAGGTAGGTACATCGATATCTTAAGTTGATTATTATTTTAGTGCAAAACGACGTCCCAACCATGTGACATGATTTACATATTTACAACTTCCAATTGCATTTGAAAATAATTCAGGAAATAGGATAATCCAGGTAGAAATATAGTTTCTATTTTCACATGTTCCCATGATAATACTAAAATAATATATAACCCCGAACTACTCACTGCTGCACTCCTGGTGAAACCCACGACGGCATGCTTTGTTGCACTATAAACCGGTATTAGAGGAAAGGGTGCGAATCCTGAAATTAGAGACATCATAAATACCATGTTGGTGGCTATAAAACAACTTAGATCTTTTCATTCACTACATCTACTAAAATACACGTGTTTGCATCAAAAAGTTAAATTGGTTAAAACACACAATCGGCAATAAGCAATATCAATGTATGAGATATCAAGAGGAAGAATTATAGTCTTCTGCAGGAGGTCTGTATGAATATAGTATTATGCACATTGAAATTATCAATACTGTTATTAACCCACGCGTACGTACCAGCAATCGATGCAGTATTTATGACGATACCCCCATTCCCTCCATTCTTGACTCCCATGTGATTCACAGCCAGGTAGGTTCCTCTGATGACACTTTTCTATAACAAAGCAAACTATTTTAAGTCTGTCCAGCTGAAATATTGTGTGACGATTGATTAATTAATGAGTATTTATTTCTCAATCATTGGGACAGACAGCTACAGAAAGAAAAGCGATGCAATGAGTAAGCTACCAAAAAACAATGAGAAATACTCACTTGATTCACTTCTATCGTTTTTTCCCAATCATATTCGTTGACGGTTCCAGCATTGTTGCAGAGGATATCTAATCCACCAAAGTTTTTCACAGTATTCGAAAAAGCAGCTGGTAACATAAAAACAACATACATCAAAGATCATGTTTAAATAAAACGCCTGTCGCTTATGACGTCAATACGTTAGAGTCCTTATGGTAGAGTCTATATGTCAATAGTTACAAAATACAACAAAGTACAAAAAATGGTTTTCCAATCAGCACATTCAATGTTTTGTGAGAAGCCTTAGGTATTCCGCATCATATGTTTGTTTACTTTTTATAGCTGCCGTTTCCTTGCTTACTGCTCAGACCACTAAATAGTTAGTGTTCTGAGCTTACTGACAACACAAAATATACCACACCTTCTAGTTCAGAAGCAGAGCTGACATCACAGTGAATGTATACCACTTTCTTCTGTCCAAACTTCGCTTTCAATGTTTTGCATGTTTCTTCGCCAGTCTCATCCAGGATGTCGAGTATGGCAACTCCCTGTATAGAACGTTAAACCGGATGTTACTTCTATATTTAACTGAAGACAAAATTCCCTGTGCCTTCTCTTGTAACTGTGTACTAAGATGCCCTGAGAAATGATATACACGTTTCATACATTCCTGATTAACAAGTACAGACAAAACAAGAAATATACCAAAATTAAATAATTCTTCAGTAACAATATTCATTTACTATGAAACTCTGTTGTATAGTAGTAATAGCATTTCGTAAGACCGTATAAACTTTCGACATTTAAATGATATGCTAAAGAAATATGGATTAGGTGGGGGTTTATTTTGAAAAATATGGTATTTACCAGGTGGTTCCTTTGGCTTTGAGCATCGGGTTAGGGGTCTTTAATTAATTTTTTTTTACAAAACATTTTCGACTCCTGAAGCCACGAAGAAGGCACGAAATGAGACTGAAACTAAGAATAAGACATTTTAGAAGCAAGTTTAACTCGCCATTCATTTAGTAGCCTGAACCCCGTGACCCCAAATGACCTTCAGAACAATAATACTGACCTTTGCTCCTTTCTCCAGTAACTTTTCTACAATCGCCCTTCCAATACCTCGTGCAGACCCAGTTACAATTGCTACTTTGTCTTCGATGTTCATGATTGCAACGTGTTTCTACCCTTCAAAACAAGATTTTAAATGCAGTGCATGCAGTTACAGGCACTCTAATCAATCAATCTGTATGATCTTCTTTTTAAATAATGATTGTGTAACAATTTACATTTTATGGAAAATATTGCTATCCAATTGAAACTTATTGTTCATATGGCGGGAATCAATTGAATAATAAATGAATCATAAAACCTAATGTCATTCATTCATTCATTCAGATCATTGACAACGTTTAAGACCAAAGTCCACAAGCAATCACCCATTGGACTAACTTGTTGTATAAAGTGTGTCATGTATCTGATCTTGTCTTAACATCTCGGTCACTGAGCAGTCATTTAAAAATCACTTCTAACTTCACACAGGTAACTACCGTAGCACCTATTCCTTAAACAAAGACAGAACTTACCTTCTGGTGACACTGCAGAGTGAGTAAGCTATGGATTTACTGCTGTGTCTCAAACTGGTGTTACAGATCTACAGTTCTGCTGTTACTATATGTGGTGGCGCGTTGTAGAAGCCTGGTTAAGTAATGACCCCGAGGTTGTACTTTGACATACTAGTATTTACATATCACTACAACCTTACATATCACTATAACCTGTTGTACAAGACCATTGGCATGTATTATAACGTACGGCACCTATTTCTATTACCTTGAAATCTACACATGAAAACAACAGTCAGAATCAACGGCGGAGATCTGTGCATTCCTGACACTTGAGAAGGAAGCTCTGAAATTGTTTGCGACTGCAATAATGAAGTATATAAAATTGCCTTGAGCCTAAAATACTGGCAAGAGATACTGATATTAGTCGAAGAGAAACGACTGTGGGACATTACCACCAACAATGGAGGAACCCACTTATAACATAGTTCACAGACCATGAGTTATGTTTGTGGTGCATATTACATTAAATTTCAGTGTGAGTCACCTGGGGAGTCACCTGTCAAGAAATGCCTTGGACCTACGTCTGACTTAATTTCTATGTCCCAGTTAGAAAAACAAACAAACAAACGTGGAGCATTGTAAACCTGGAAGAAATCAATAAAACGGCAAATACTATGTGTGCTATTTTGAGCAGGACTCCGAAGGGACGAGGCTGCTGTACGAAGGAAAACATCGATGGTAACGCAGACGTGAAGGTAATATTCATTTTATTGACGAATGGTGACGTTTCATCATATCAATTTAGGAAAAACAGAAATGAAAGGGTCATGATCCTGGATGGTTCAAGTCGTGTTAGTCTTTACAGAGACACATCACAAGTTCTTAATAGAAGTCTGATTACTTGTCTAGATGGGGTCGTAATATTTGTAGTTTTATCCTTATTTCATTTTAAGTTATTCATCACATGATAAGAACTGTCGAAATACCTTTTTTTTCTTGTTCTGGTATGAAAGTATCAGTAACTTCTTGACAATCCTTAAGCTTGCCAATGTTTGACTCTATAGAAAGGAATAATATAAAATACATTTCAACAGAAAAATGTGAAAGTAACGATAAACCATAATAAACGTTCTGTCAGCTAGAAATAAATACATTATCATTGAAGAGAAAAAATATACTTTTCTTCAAAGTCAAACTTCAGTCTATAACAAGGATGTTGTCTAGCTCCTTCTAAAACTTGTTATCTTGTGGTTCTATAAATTTTGCTTCATTGTCAGCAACGCAGCAGACCTTTCCATTACTGTCCGAGTCCTCAATGAGTTTTACCACTGCGTCTGTTATCTGTGTCATTCTGTGATAGAAACAATAACAAAACAAATTATGTAGCCTTCAGTCAGCCATTTTTGTTTCTAGAGAGCTATATCTAAACAAAGTAAACAAAAACATCCAACACAACCAACAAACAAAACAAAACAAAACACAATAAACAACAACAACAACAACAACAACAACAACAGTTGCGAAGCCTCTGAACAATTCAAGCAGTCAAACTTGTTTGTGTGTAGATACACGTAAACAAATTAAACAAAAAAGACAACAAACTATATGTGTAGTATCTGAATCATGGACCACTCACTTAGCTAAACATGTTTCTATGGAAGTATTGGTAAACAAAGTAAACAACAAAAACGAACTATAGTCAGCCAGTCAGATTTACTGTGTAAATTCATTTACATGTCTGTTGGTTGATTGGTTAGTTGTTTGTTTGTTTGTTTGTTTGTTTGTTTGTTTGTTAGTTGGTTGGTTAGTTGGTTGGTTGGTTGGTTGGTTGGTTGGTTGGTTGGTTAGTTGTTTGGTTGGTTGGTTTATGCAGCAGATTACATACGTCTGGTTAAAAAGATGGGCTAGTTAATTTTGGTAAAGTCGAAAGCCATTAGGCAGGCACTCAAGTTTTGGCATTACCATCGGCATCGCTGTCTCACTTGTTTCACTCAAGTTACAATCCACATCAGTCTCTAACTGAGTGACTACTAACCGTGTATGTGAGTATTCACCGCACGTGAAATAACTCTTGCACTGTGGTGGTGATCCGCAAGCAATTATGTACATATTCGTTCACCAACCTCACACTCATGATAAACCACTGAAGTGGCGGTAGACTTTTCTGTCAATCATTTCAATTTTCCATGACTTTTCTGCGAATGTTTTGTTATGAAAAGGATACAAACAAAGGCGCTTTAGTGCGCATGTCTGATATCTCTAATTTAAAAACCACTCGAATTGTGTGTGAATTAATGTATTCTATACTTACGGTGTTGCTGGCATACCATCCATAGCGGGTACGAGTATATCTTTATATCGACTCCCATTTGCAGCGTCAGTCGTAAAGTCCGTGTCGACTTTAGCGGGACACACTGCGGCCACACGGATTTCGTTTTCCTTCATACGGGGTTCATTCTGGGTTGAGAGAGAAAAAGACGCAACGGGAAATCAAGTACAAATACACTGTTGATAACTAATTACGACTGTTGTATGGCTTGATAATATTCTTAGGATATTTATATGTAACACCATAAAAATTGATCTGTGCATCATTTCATACCTCAGTAAACCACCAATTGAAATGTATTTTCTCCATCTGCTAATACTTGTGTATTGTCCATTTATTAATCAAAATCATCAAAATTAATAATATTTTCGGTCTCCTCTCTTGACACTCTTTGATCACGGGCATTAAAATGAAATACCGTGTCTAAAAGTTCCTCTTTCGAGACAAGACACATCTAATAGTATATATGCTGGCACGCTTCAATACAATGTTTTATAGTATATCTGAATGTAAAAGTTAGATCTCTGACACATGATTCAAATTCAGTCAACATGTTTTCGCACGTATCATGATTATGGGATATTTTGGGGATCATAGAATCCAAGACTGTTCCCCTGTAGTTAATACTTACTGCTACGCTTCTTGTGAAACATATGATACCATGCTTAGTGGTACTATAAACTGGCAGAAATGGGAAGGGAACTAATCCTGTGTGTTAGTTATAGAAGAGAAATAAAAGGAAAAACATTACCACAAAGGCATTTTTAAATGTTCAAAATGATGGTATATATACAATAGAAACTATTTAGCATGGAACAAAACGTCGTCTGACAAAAGAAGCTTCCTAACACAGCTATATTTCATCGTATGGCATGACAACAATGTTACCAATGTTGCTACATTTCATTGTCTGGCATGACAAAACATCTAAACAACATTGCCACATTTTTGCCACATTTCATAGTCTGCCATTACAAAATTCTTAGCTACATTTCATCGCTTGGCGTGACAACAGTGTTGCCACATGTGATCGTCTGGCGTGACAAACATCTTACTAACATTGCTACAGTTTCTATGGAAGTGATACATGTACCTTAAGACATTGCAACTACACTTACATGTTGTCGAGTTAAAGACAAAAAAAAATGTAGCAATGTTTAGTATGATTTTTGTCGCGTCAGACGATCTGAAAATTATGTAAACTGTTTGTAGCAAGACGACGGTTTCTCAGGTTTTTTTTATTTCTGCTCAAGTCTAAAAATTCATGGCAATATTACACAAAGTCTAAATAAAAATTATATCGAGGTTCCAATTACCAGACCATACATAATTACTCCCTGTCGATCGCACACGGCTGATGAAGATAGATAAAAATATTGTGAAAATGAAAATGAAAACAAGGGCACAATTTTAATGTCTCCCAAAATTAAAAAATTAAATATATCAATACAGACACTGGGCGATACTAAACTTTGTGTAGGGATGCCAGGGAAATACCAGTGGTTGTGAAAACCATCGTTAGTCTTGGAAGGAAGCGAAAATTCAATATGACAGTGAGAAAAGCTGAAATAGTGTAGTAACGTTAGTCCTTCAAGACCACAGGTTGGCTAGGGTACTGCTCCTGTAATGTGCAAATGTAAGATATAATGGCCATACCAATAACCGATGCAGTATTGATGACGACACCTCCTTTCCCTCCATTCTTGACTCCCATGTGATCCATAGCCAGATAGGTTCCTTTGATGACCCCTTTCTAGGAATAAAGTCACAAATTACCAGGGTCATCAGTGTAATAACCTCAAATGCAATTCATATCAATAAAATAAGGTCTCGAGATGATATAAACTATTATTATACTGTTAACCAACTCGATAAACAACCCAAGATTAAAGTACTTCCTTTTCGTCTTCTCATTGATGACGTCACATGAATGACTAAGTAAGTCGGTCAGTTTGTCATAGATCATTTATTTTATTCAGTTAGGGAATCATTCCATCAAAAGATGTAAAACTCATACGGGCTGACAACCAGCAAGACAGACACAGAGAGAGAGAGAGAGAGAGAGAGAGAGAGAGAGAGAGAGAGAGAGAGAGAGGAAAACAAACAAAGGGGTGTAGATACACATACACAGACATACTAGGCAGACAGACATACAGAGAGAGAGGAAAACAAACAGAGGGGTCTACATACATACATACATACATACATACATACATACATACATACATACATACATACATACATACATGTATGTTCTTGGCGTGACTACATTTGTAACTCCCTCGCCCGTTTACACACCTTCGTTTGTAGTGCCAGTTATGCATGTGGGACATACATTCGGAGGCACAAACGTTTAACATGCCATTAGACTGTACACGTCATGTACACCTCTGTCAATCATTTTCTCCAGGATCCAAGCAGGATGGCTTTTTAAGTCTAACATTACACAAATGTGTGTATCGCAAGGCTAGAGTGTACTTTGCCTACCGTCACCAGTGGTGTAGACATGCCCCGTTAATTATAAGACATGCTTGCGAAAATCCAATCTCTCAGTTGACGGGGTTAGCTTATGGATCCTTGACTGCACTTCACATGTATGTATGTCATTGAATTACAGTTACACTTACAGATAAAGTATCCATATTAAAATCATTTTGGGATTCGGATATTCTACCAATTTTCAAGGAGTTAATAGTGTGAGACTTGAAATCAAATGGAAAACATTGCCTTCTGTGAAAACTATTTCAATTGAGTATAAGAGAGGTGCTCATATCTATATTGGACTTTGGCTTGCTAACAGTCAATAGGATGGGATGTCTTCTGAACCTTTACCTCACTTTACATTACAGTCTGTTAATGTATGTCAACAGTCTTGATGTTTCAAATACAACTACAGACTCTGAAAGGTTTACGATGCCAGATATTTATTGTTTATTGGAAGGGGGGGGGGGTGTTCTTCCAATTCAAAAAAAAGCTATCAGTGTAATACAGGAAATACTTGTCTTAAAACATTAACTTCTGTGAAGAAAACTATATCAATTGCAATAAGAGCAATGAAATTTGAAAGAACACAGCTTTGAATAGTCAAATTTCTGTTAAAACTAGACAATACAAAGTAGTTATAATTACAAAAATGTCTGTTATTGGGAACAACTACAAAATTATACAAGTCACTGTCTACCATGAAGTAAATTCTTTTGCATGGTTTTTTTATATTTTAACCATGTGACTTAAATAAAATATCTATTGATATATTGTATAATATTTAGTCGGATGTTTGCCACTTTCTTATCATCTCAGTACTTCAAATGTTTTATGTAACTGTTTTGAAATTGTTGTCATCAATTGCCATCAGTCTTCTCTGAAGACAGTAGTAGGGTTTTAGAAAGCTTGGCTGTTTGTATTCGGTATAACCACAGACAACTAACTAGATTATTTCTCTGACTGGCCCCACATCTGATAGTGTAGTAAGTTGTGGCAAATAGCAAAGCAGTGTAATAGCCAATAATTTCTCTGAATGGCCCACATACCTGATAGTGTAGTATATTGTACTGATGAATAATTTCTCTGACTGGCCCCACATCTGATAGTGTAGTAAGTTGTGGTAAATAGCAAAGCAGTGTAAGAGCCAATAATTTCTCTGAATTGCCCACATACCTGATAGTGTAGTAAGTTGTGGTAAATAGCAAAGCAGTGTGAGAGCCAATAATTTCTCTGAATGGCCCACATACCTGATAGTGTAGTAAGTTGTGGTAAATAGCAAAGCAGTGTAAGAGCCAATAATTTCTCTGAATGGCCCACATACCTGAGAGTGTAGTAAGTTGTGGTAAATAGCAAAGCAGTGTAAGAGCCAATAATTTCTCTGAATGGCCCACATACCTGAGAGTGTAGTAAGTTGTGGTAAATAGCAAAGCAGTGTAAGAGCCAATAATTTCTCTGAATGGCCCACACACCTGAGAGTGTAGTAAATAGCAAAGCAGTGTAAGAGCCAATAATTTCTCTGAATGGCCCACATACCTGAGAGTGTAGTAAGTTGTGGTAAATAGCAAAGCAGTGTGAGAGCCAATAATTTCTCCGAATGGCCCACATACCTGATAGTGTAGTAAGTTGTGGTAAATAGCAAAGCACTATAATAGCCAATAATTTCTCTGAATGGCCCACATACCTGAGAGTGCAGTAAGTTGTGGTAAATAGCAAAGCAGTGTAATAGCCAATAATTTATAGTGTAGTTAGTTGAAATGATACAAAAATAAAATCAGACAGTCACAGTTTCGCCTTATTGAAAAGTTACTTTCCCAACAGTACTGGTGGGAACAATGTCTGGCCCTATAGCATGTTGCAAGGAAAAGCTTTATTACTTAGCAAACATTCTTAGAGTTGTTTGATTTTAAACAGGCCTTCCATAATTTCAATGATAAATACTTTAGACTTTGCCTATATTTTATCTGAAACAGTTAAGCAGTGATCATCATATCACTGATTCAGAAGTAACGCCCTTGATGAAACTGTCAGAGATCAACTTACGGTCTATAACAGACAATGTAACCTCCTCCAGTGATGAGAAATTTCTTGATGTTGATATTTATATAAAGGTAAGTCCTTTTTGAATAGATGAAACATTCATTTTACAATTTGATGACGCAACCACAGAAAAGCGTTATCCTTTGATCTAGGCTTCATTGCAGATGATTCAATACTGTTCAGTATTTTGCAATGTGTATGTATGTATATTTGTCAAAACATGTTATAAATAGGGATTGCAATACATTGTACAGTAAAAATGTCTTTTTCAATATTTGTTCTACAGCCTTCACTCCAACACTACATATCTTGATTAAATGCATATTGAGATATTCTGTAGTTGAGTCTTGGTGCCTAGAGTCATGCAGAATGATGACTTTGAAACAAGACAGCAGATAACTATTATAAGTAGATGATCTCTCATTTCCCCCCTAAAGGATGTTTATGACGCCAATGGATTTGACAAAAATATCCAGTTTCAAAGAAGAAAACAGTGGCAGGCAGTCCTCACCTTTTACAAGCACTACCAAAGCAAATTGTACACTGGCACCAAACAAGAGTGAAGGTGAACATAACAGTGATGATTCCTATGGCCATGGCAATGACAATGATGACGATGATGATGATGACGATGACGATGATATGTTAATTACTGATATAATTTCATGGAGTTTTATCAATGTCAATGTTCATAAAATTAAGATTACTTTAAAATGTTTGTAACATAAGCTACACACGTAGCCTTGGTCATAAAAAATGGCAAAAAGTGCACAATTTGAAAGTACATATTTACACATTACTTATGTGATAATTTTTATTCTCTTGAAAAAATTTAGACCTGGACATTTTAAGACATCTTCACACCAAATTTCAGTAGTTTATGCGAAGATTTGTACCAAAAAGTTGTACTTTAGACCTAATTTGCATATTTACGACAAGGCAAATTCTCATGTATAACGTTAGATGTGGGCACTATAAAACATCTTCACACCAACTTTCATCACAATAGCTGAAGTATATTCGCTGATGCTATTTAAAGTTATCTTAGACCTAATTTGCATATTCATGACCCATTCAAATTCTCTTGAACAAACTTTGATCTGGGCATTCAAAGACATCTTCACACCCAATGTCAGCTCAACAGGCCTAGTAGTTTGGGCGAAGATTGAAATACAACAAGCGACCTATCGGTCAGAATAGCTCCGCTGTTTGTTTTTTTTATTTTATTTTTTATTTTGGTGACATGTAGAAGTGGTTCAGTTCTTCAGCTCTTTACTATGCAGTTTTGTTTTAGCGATGCAATAAAGTGGTTAGTGGTTTCATATGATGTCTCACTATAAAACACATTTTACACAGAAGTTGGTAATGTATTGTACTTTTATACCATAGTCACCATTTTATAACAAAAATCTACAGTTATGAAAAATTGCACAAAATCTCAGAAAAAAATGACTGGGAAATGCACACAAGAAAAAGAAAAAAAAGAGGATTTTGAGGTTGGCTATAAATAATTCCAGTGTCTTACAGCTTTAACCCTGGAAAATTTTAATGATGAATGAAATAAACTAGGGATCTAAAATAATTTTGAGGCAATTTGAATTTCAATTTTCTAACAAATTTACCAAGTCAACAACATTCAACTTGTACTAGTTGTAGTAGATATATATATAGGGAAGAAATGTATTAATCGCCATCTTAGTTTCCGTACGGTGACAATCCCCAAGTACCCGAAAGAGAGTCATTCTCAGCCATTGACAGGGTTCGACACTGGAGTAAAAAAGTCACTATCCCACAGGACTAGTAAAATTGATAACGTAGTAATCCTGCATAAAATCTGGTGGTCCTATCTTTAAGTGCTTTCGCTTGTTCACTTAGGCTCTTCATCTCTCTTAGTTTTTGCTCAACTTCTAATTCACTTTTCCAAACCCCATATTTATTTCAAACCGTGTGTTGTAATTGAACTGTCTATTTCTTTGTAGTTGTTTGTGCATCATCAACTCATTACTGTAATTTTATTCTCTTTTTTATGTTTTGGAGCTTCTTCTCTTTTTTGTTGCTTTCTGTGAGTAGTTTGTCTTAATTGGGGGGGGGGGGGTAATAAGATGTTATGTGGTCTTATTTCTAGCTCATAACATTTCTGGTACACATTGATCTAACTATTGCATTTTTAAAAGACAAAAAATTACCTTCCCATGGAGCAAGTCTTTATAGTGTTGTCCTTAGTGCATATTAGAATGTATTTACAACATAAAAATAAATAAATTTGAA
Source organism: Glandiceps talaboti (assembly GCF_964340395.1). Lineage (NCBI taxonomy): Eukaryota > Metazoa > Hemichordata > Enteropneusta > Spengelidae > Glandiceps > Glandiceps talaboti. The sequence goes on from NC_135549.1 coordinate 21,871,996, forward strand.
GGTTACCAGCAGTTACAGCAAAATTTTGTTACTAATTACATGTACAAGTCACTTCGTCTATTTTCGTGTCTACGTACTTCCGGGTTGACATAAACATTAAACGTGATACAGTCGGCCCTATAATTACTAAGAAATGACAAAACCGTTCGCAAAATAAAGTTCAGGATTTTAATTTTTCAAACTGAATATCAATATCCACTACACATTCAATAACTGGTTTCGCGTATTTAGAAATGTGCCCCAAAACATGAACACGGAACACGGAATCGTACCGTGTCAGTGTTACTAACTAAGTTAGCAGTTTCATTGTAGGCTGTAAGTTGTACCGGTAAAAAAACGATCATCACATCATGTAGGAAGTACAAAAACATAGAACACGTTGTTTTCTTGCTGAATAAACTCACTGAAATAACAACACGGTCAAATCGCGTCTTCGATTTTGACAGCCACCATTGTTATGATTGAGCTTCACTTACTTCCGTTGAACGTGGCCAGTAGTACAGTGTAGAGGCCAGCCTTACCCTTATTATACACAAATCATCGTACAACTAATTTTATTGGCTATAATATTAGCTACATTTGAAAGGTCTCACTTGATTGGCTCATCCTTCGCTATTCCCGTTTTCAAGAGACACCCCGCCAGAATAAAGTGCCACGTAGTACAGCAATGGCGCGAGATCGCCTGTTGGGCGACTTTCCCACCGGGTGTGCTTTTCGAAAACTACACAACACATGCTTTTATGACACGGAATCATAGAAAATCTACCCCGTTTCCAAACTAATCGTAATTTTATCGCGAATAGACAACCGGAGTTGGTCAAAATAGCAAATTAAAAATCAAATGAATTTTACTATGACCGTGAATTCATCATATAGCCGGTGGTTTGAATTCTGAGCTCCCTACTAATATACCTATCACAGAAAGTTACTCGACTCGCGGGATAGCGTGTACGTGTATGTCGAACCCTTGCTATACGTTACAGCATAGACCCTCCTGGTTACAGTGGTAACACTCGTTCATGTTCGATTACCTTTCATAAAGAAAACACAACGAAATGGTTTAAGTGATCTTTTTTTAAATTTCTTTTCATCACAAAAACAAAATCTGTGTGATCAAAAGTGTTGTAAACTAAACCAGAAAGAATTATCGGACTGGCTAAACTTCCCGCTGAACTGGAGTAAGGTCCAAGCCTCGATAGTACGTGAGCAAATCGTCTCAAACTCATGAAACTAGCGATACAACTTTCAAAATATAACTTGACATGTCTTCATTTGTTAGAGTTATACAATTCAAGACGGGTTTTCACTCGAAAGAAACAATTCTGTGAATAATGACATTCTGAACACAGCGATTTCTCGGACGATGTTAACACTGTAACGTACGGCTGGCAACGACTTGCTTCCGGGTTAGTCTCTCGTACATCCGGGTACTTGAGATTGTCGCCGTACGGAACTACCACATCGGCAATTTTGACGCTGTAATTTTGCCACCAATATTGATCGTACAAAAACAAAACTCCATAAATGAACCACCCACAAAGTACTTTCCCTTTCAAAATGTGGTAATTTTAGAAAGAGTATTATCGTTTTTATTGACGACTGACTCTGTCAAAAATCGTCCCATACACTTCAGTTCACAGGCATTCAAACTTGATCATGAGGGATATACAGGAATGAACCATTCTGTAGGAGGGGTGGATGGAGAATTGGATTTGAAGTTTACAACCCTTTTTCGAACAAATATTTGTCATTTGGGCGCACAATGCGTAGAATTAAGACTATAGCACATATTACATTGCTTGTTTGACGTCAATAGTGTCTTTTTTAAAGTTGCACTTTACCTAAAGTCTCGCGGAGTGATTTCCAATATGGCGTCGGTCATTATACTCATTAACATATTCATTTTTTTTTCAAATTTCAAAAAAAAAATCATAAAAAATAGAAGAGAAGACGTGCTGACTTCAAATTAACAAATCTAAGTAAGGTACCCTCTGTGCATCAACACACCACATATCAAAGCAATCTGATTTAAAGTTTATGAGGAGTTGATGAAAATGTCATTTTTGGAAAAAAAATCATAAAAAATTGAAAATGGCACAGATCAACTTGGCATGAACAAATCTGAATAGCCTCCCCCCAGGGAACATGCACACCAAATATCGAAGAATTCCGACTGTCACTTTCGGAGTAGATAGTGAAGATATAAAAGTTTGACGGACACCTATGATTCACTCTACTCTCTATACCTCAATACCCACCTATACCTAAAGCTACGCTTTCAGCTTTCGCTGACAGCGGAGCTAAAAAGTTGACGGAGGGATGACGGATGGACGGAGTGGTCAAAGGTCAGACATCAACCTATACCTGAAGCTCCACTGACTGTCTTTGACAGCGGAGCTTAAAAGTAGATGGACAATGTTCAAAAAATAAGACAGTCCATCTACCTCTATAGCTCTGCTAGCTCTCTCTTAGCAAAGAGACTAGAATCACCTAGGTTTTCTTCTTTTTCTTTGTGGGAATCCTTTCATCTTGCTTCCTCTTACTTGGAAGTTTCAAGATTGGTTTTGATTTTCTTGTTTGTGTTTCTGGTGCATCTTTTACAGTAGGTTGGTGAATAAAATTACAAAGTTTCACCAGAATTAAAGTTGGTATGTACAAATAAAGGAAAAGATAGCCAGGTTTGCAGTCAAGCTGAAAGGACGTGTCAACCACATGTGAATGAGATAGTTCAACACGTGAATGACATGGCTCAACGTCTGAAGGAGATGGCGCAACTTTCGTCGGAGGTGGCTCAACATCTGAAGGAGATGGCGCATCTTGTTTTGTTACCAGGCAACCCTCCTTTATTTTCTTAAGGGTATTCTTTGCAACGTGTGTACGAGTGATAACAAGCTTTTCTAAACCCATAAGAGAAATATGGTAGACAATCTTATAATCATCTGTTTCAAATACAGACTTTTCTGCAACACTGAGAGCCTGGCCAATAACCTGTGAGATTTTCTTATGTTCCGTGTGTGTTTTCTTGTAAGGACGACTTGATGCAGTTGATTCTTTCTCAGGCATACCACTTTTGTTCTACATAACATAAACAAGGAAAGGAGAATCATCAGTCTGGTTGTTTTTGTATGTTCCCGCCAAATTTCATGCCAATCTACCCAGTAATTTTGGAGTTAAAGTTTTTTAACCAAAAATCACATTTTTTGACCAAAAACCCACATATCTGAAGCAATCATTTTCTTTTGAACAATTTCCCAACTAGACACCAGAAGTAACATGACCACCAAATATCAAAGCAATCAGTACAGCAGTTTTTGACTTTAAGTTGTTTACACACATACACACACACACACACACACATCCTCACAGACAGACACTTAATGAAGCCTATTGCACTACTGAACCTTCAGTTCAGTTGTGCTAAAAAATTGTTTAGTAATACGACTATCAACTGAAATTAATTAGGTACTTGTATTATTAATACATACCGCACTTAAAATGACTGGATGTGGAATTGCGATTAGAGTAAATTTTTCCTAGTGAACAACATACATTCTAGTGACAGTAACTGTTTGCAAAAGTTATGCAAAAATGACGATATAAATGAATCTACATGTATTGTTTACTTATGCTGAATGCAAAATTAAAAAAAGAAATTTTGCCCTTCACTTGTTATGTATACATGTATGTATACATTTTACTATTAAATTGTAGAGGGCCCATGTTTACATTCCATGGGTTTGTCTAAAACATACAAATAAATACACCACAAGGACAATGAAATGGTACCACAACTAGATAGCTACTAGACAAGTGATGCATATGTATATATTATAGTCAATGGTACCAATAATATAACAGAACTAGCTATTAGACAGTTGACGTACATACATGTATTAGTCAATGGTACCAATAACATATAACACAGCTAGCTATTAGACAGTTGATGTACATACATGTATTAGTCAATGGTACCAATAACATATAACACAGCTAGCTATTAGACAGTTGATGTACATACATGTATTAGTCAATGGTACCAATAACATATAACACAGCTAGCTATTAGACAGTTGATGTACATACATGTATTAGTCAATGGTACCAATAACATATAACACAGCTAGCTATTAGACAGTTGATGTACATACATGTATTAGTCAATGGTACCAATAACATATAACACAGCTAGCTATTAGACAGTTGATGTACATGTATATACAATGTACATGTATATAGTCAATGGTACCAATAACATATAACACAGCTAGCTATTAGACAGTTGATGTACATACATGTATTAGTCAATGGTACCAATAACATATCACACAGCTAGCTATTAGACAGTTGATGTACATACATGTATTAGTCAATGGTACCAATAACATATCACACAGCTAGCTATTAGACAGTTGATCATGTATTAGTCAATGGTACCAATAACATATAACACAACTAGCTATTACTATTAGACAGTTGATGTACATACATGCATTAGTCAATGGTACCAATAACATATCACACAGCTAGCTATTAGACAGTTGATGTATATACATGCATTAGTCAATGGTACCAATAACATATCACACAGCTAGCTATTAGACAGTTGATGTATATACATGTATATAGTCAATGGTACCAATAACATATAACACAACTAGCTATTAGACAGTTGATGTACATACATGTATTAGTCAATGGTACCAATAACATATAACACAACTAGCTATTACTATTAGACAGTTGATGTACATACATGCATTAGTCAATGGTACCAATAACATATCACACAGCTAGCTATTAGACAGTTGATGTATATACATGCATTAGTCAATGGTACCAATAACATATCACACAGCTAGCTATTAGACAGTTGATGTATATACATGTATATAGTCAATGGTACCAATAACATATAACACAACTAGCTATTAGACAGTTGATGTACATACATGTATTAGTCAATGGTACCAATAACATATAACACAACTAGCTATTAGACAGTTGATGTACATACATGTATTAGTCAATGGTACCAATAACATATAACACAGCTAGCTATTAGACAGTTGATGTACATACATGTATTAGTCAATGGTACCAATAACATATAACACAGCTAGCTATTAGACAGTTGATGTACATCTATGCATTAGTCAATAGTACCAATAACATATAACACAACTAGCTATTAGACAGTTGATGTACATACATGTATTAGTCAATGGTACCAATAACATATAACACAACTAGCTATTAGACAGTTGATGTACATACATGTATTAGTCAATGGTACCAATAACATATAACACAGCTAGCTATTAGACAGTTGATGTACATACATGTATTAGTCAATGGTACCAATTACATATAACACAACTAGCTATTAGACAGTTGATGTACATACATGTATTAGTCAATGGTACCAATAACATATAACACAGCTAGCTATTAGACAGTTGGTGTACATACATGTATTAGTCTATGGTACTAATAACATACAACACAACTAGCTATTAGACAATTGATGTACATACATGTATTAGTCAATGGTACCAATAACATATAACACAGCTAGCTATTAGACAGTTGATGTACATACATGTAGAGTCAATGGTACCATTAACATATAACACAGCTAGCTATTAGACAGTTGATGTACATACATGTATTAGTCAATGGTACCAATAACATATAACAAAACTAGCTATTAGACAGTTGATGTACATCTATGCATTAGTCAATAGTACCAATAACATATCACACAACTAGCTATTAGACAGTTGATGTACATACATGTATTAGTCAATGGTACCAATAACATATAACACAGCTAGCTATTAGACAGTTGATGTACATACATGTATTAGTCAATGGTACCAATAACATATAACACAGCTAGCTATTAGACAGTTGATATACATACATGTATTAGTCAATGGTACCAATAACATATAACACAGCTAGCTATTAGACAGTTGATGTACATACATGTATTAGTCAATGGTACCAATAACATATAACACAGCTAGCTATTAGACAGTTGATGTACATACATGTATTAGTCAATGGTACCAATAACATATAACACAGCTAGCTATTAGACAGTTGATGTACATACATGTATTAGTCAATGGTACCAATAACATATAACACAGCTAGCTATTAGACAGTTGATGTACATACATGTAGAGTCAATGGTACCATTAACATATAACACAGCTAGCTATTAGACAGTTGATGTACATACATGTATTAGTCAATGGTACCAATAACATATAACACAGCTAGCTATTAGACAGTTGATGTACATACATGTATTAGTCAATGGTACCAATAACATATAACACAGCTATCTATTAGACAGTTGATGTACATACATGTATTAGTCAATGGTACCAATAACATATAACACAGCTATCTATTAGACAGTTGATGTACATACATGTATTAGTCAATGGTACCAATAACATATAACACAGCTAGCTATTAGACAGTTGATGTACATTATATTAGTCAATGGTACCAATAACATATAAGACAACTATCTATTAGACAGTTGATGTACATACATGTATTTATTAGTCAATGGTACCAATAACATATAACACAGCTAGCTATTAGACAGTTGATGTACATGTATACATCTGAACTCAAGTTTACCTACGTAAGTTTGTAGTTTTCTTGACAGTTTTCACCCATAAGGACAAGTACCATCATGTCATGTATGATGTCATCAAGAACTTCCTCTCTGCTGTCACGTTTTTTACAACATTCGAAGATGTCCAACAGGAGCATGTTTATCCTTTTGATAACATCTTCTCTTAATGTTGTTTGTCCCTTGACTTTTACCTCATTGTATATGTAGTTCTGTGTTATAGGAACAAACACAAAACAGGTGGATTAATATATCTTGTAAATATACATTCTTGTATAGTGTATCAATTGAAATAAAATCAAATTGAAACTAAAGATAAACCCTTTCAAAACCAATAGTGTTTTTAAGGATATGATAGCATACATTTCAATGCACTATAATCTTCCATGGATGCTGTCTTGAAGTTGAAGGCACCCTCACATTCTAGCAGGTTAAGCGCATATTGTAGGACTTGATTATTTCCTACAATATATAATGGGTTAATTCGTTAAAGTTGGGGATATTGCTGAGAAATTTTCAAATCAAGGAAGTTTTGAGGAAAATATCGATCCCCAAATGATACTACATGTATTTACGAACTTGTAAATTCAGAACAAAACAGTGTATGCACATACATTATCCTGTCGGCCTGTCTGAAGTGAAATAATGAATGTAAACACTGGAAATGGTACGGAAGTTTGAGCTAGTGGTGTGACAGCTGTCAAAATCAGACCCAGGGGTCGAAATAATGAAAAAATTTTGCTTGTCCACTGGGCAAGTAGAAAACAAACAGTACTTGCCCAAATCAAAAAGTGCTTGCCGATTCCAAATAGTGGGGTTTTTTTTTTTGTGGCTTACAAATGCACTGTTGTGATTAAGTGGTCTTTCTTTTGTTTATTGTCAAAAAATGTCACTTTGAAAGTTTCAGTGGGTACTAAAAAGTTCTCTCCACACTAAACAGGAGTCCTAGATGATATTAATTTGCATGGCCTAATTAATATTCATACTATACATGTAGTATAGCATACATTTTTTTTTCACCTGTAAAAAGTAGTTGTTAAAATAATCACAAGTTTTTCAGCACATTCATGAGCTATCGATATAAAAAATACCGCCAATGGCGTTGTAGCACAACTGTACACTTTTTAAAAATGTTTATCCATATGCTAGTCCAAGTCCATGCTAACAATAGGTGTTCATTTTCTGAATCCAGTTGCCTATCCAACCATGTTGCTATCTTTGCAATATACGCGATTCGGTTGTTGCTATGGGCGTGGTCATGTTGCTAGGCAAATTGACATACATTTTTGAATGTTTATTCAATTGTCTATTAATCCCTGTTATCTTTGTGAAATACGAAACCATTTGGCTGTTACTATGGGCATGGTCATGGTTGCAAGGGATATTTGCATACATTTTTTAAATGTTTGCTCACTTGCCTACCAGATGTTATTTAACCAAAATATACTACCATTTTGCTGTTGCTAAGGGCATGGTCATGGTTGCTAGGGCCAATTTTGTCAACATGTTTTGAAGAAAACCTGCAGAATAACACTTTGAGAAACATCTCATCAAGTTTCAGACTCATTGACCAAGTACTTTTTGAAATAAGTTTTTGACCAAAAATGAACATTTTTACACCTAAATTGCATATCACTCATGGAATCATTGTATGCTTAATATCTCTATGTCCATACATCCCTAGATGCATTCCCATTAAATTTTAGCCCAATCTGCTCAGTAGTTTTGGAATTATAGGTTTTTAACCAAAAAGACCCATATTTGCATATCACTGATGGAATCATCATGTCATGAACAAATCTTACTTTACACCCCCTTTAGAATGTTCCCACCAAATTTCACACTAATGATCTGCCCAGTAGTTTCTGAGTTTAACTTTTTTTACCAAAAATCACATTTTTTTTACTCAAATCACACACCTGTGATCCGAGCATTTTGATTTGAACAATTTCCCCTACTAGACACCCAAGGTACACCAAATATCATGGCAATCGGTTCAACAGTTTTTGACTTTAAGTTGTTTACACACACACACACACGGACAGACGGGCGATCCATAAAAGGTCACCAAAACAGATGAAAACCACAGCAAAACGCTACAATTGTTGCAGCTATATAGTGAACGCTACAATTCGTGGACACTTTCAAGTTGAAGAAACCAAAAACACCATCACTAGATATCCGCCGATACTTTTTCACTTATAGAGTCTAAACCTTGGAACAATTTGTCTGAAGATATGGTGAATGCGCCGACCATTGACTGTTTCAAATCAAGACTTGATAATTACTGGAAATCAGCACCATTTCTGTATGACTATACCATTGACCCTTACTTCAGAAACTACCGCCGTGGAAACTGGATTAACACTTGCATCTCACCAATTGGAACTTTGTACAGGTCGCTGACCTTTATCAACAGTACAAAATGATGATGATGATGATGATGATGGTGGTGGTGGTGGTGGTGGTGGTGGTGGTGGTGGTGGTGGTGGTGCTGGTGGTGGTGATGATGATGATGATGATGATGATGATGATGATGATGATGATGATGATGATGATGATGATGATGATGATGATGATGATGATGATGATGATGATGATGAATGGGTTAATGCACATACCTATCAAATGTCTCAAGGTTGACTTCTCCACAACGCCATCTTGTATAATTCTTGGTGGGTCTAATACAAAGGTTTCATTTAGCGTTGGTTTGGACATAAATAGTGAGTCCATTATACACTGTATGTTGGCAACCAGGAGATTTTCGTATGGCAAACACTGTTTTTCTCCAGTACTTATGCCCCTCTGTACACTGAAGTTCAATAGATGATAGTGAGCTTCATACCACGTACTAGTCGAAGGACCGCGAACACTCGATCCCGAATCAGTACCGCGAGCTGCTGCTGATCCGCCGAAAGGACAGGTGCACGTGGGCCACAAAGTCGGACGTAATTTGAAAAGTGTATGGCTACTGTCGATACTTGAAGTTGTACTTGAAACTCGACAAGTATTGAATGGGCAACATATGTGTTTCGCCATCTTGAACGCCGCACGGGGTCGTGGGATTGCTCTCGCAATGTGCACCGGGAAATTTGAAGACGACTGTGGGGGTGTAATCAGTCGAAAGCCATCTTTACTATGGGCAACACCATATACGAATAGCGCACATTGATTACCGAATTGTTTGAGTTTCCGTGAGAGTTTGAAGAGATAACCATTCCATAAGCTTCTTTTTATCGTTTTTAATGTACCAAGATTTTTTTTTCACCGAACGTCGTCATTTCAAGACATTTTTTTTACGATCGGCGATTTGGACGTGTTGTGATCGACTGTGTCAGCGGTAATTGAATGCTGTTTACATCATTTTATGACGCGTTTTCGACTTACAATCAGTATTCTGATGTCGTATTGCTCTCTATTTGTACATGTTTTACAACATGAATGTGCAATAATATACTCTACTATATACTGTACAATAACATACATACATACATACATACATACATACATACATACATACATACATACATACATATATACATACATACATACAATGGCACACTATTTGACCAATGAGAGTGCAAATATTATAGAAACTACATTCCCTAACTATAAGCGAAATCAAAGCTTAGAACTTAAGTTCGAGGTAAGATCGTCGTGAACACAATAGATCATTAGATGGCTTAGTCCACCGGACTAGCCTTTTAATAGTCAGTATTCCGTTGGAACACTCTTCAAAGTAACGGAACAATTACACGAGTTACTAGTTGATTCAATTCATGTGTATGTCGACCAAGATATACCATCCTGGCATCCCACAAAGTGGTCAGTCAGACATCGAACCGGCTATGCATGCAATCAATCTATCCACAAACCTTGGTAACTTTGAAATCTTGTAAAGATGTACTGGCTGCACTTACATGGGATCGGACTTTTGGGGGATTTCCTGTAAAGATTTTTGGGGAATTGAAAACACCCGGTGGTGCCATTTACCTTATACTCTTAGTCTTGACAAGTGAATGTTGGTTGGTAGCAGGAATCAATACAAGGATTAATAACTTTGACTGGACGTTTTAATATAAAAATAAAACATGGCGCCAGGTATACCTTTATACCTCCATGGTTCAAACTACATGGTACTCACTTGATTCACGTCAATCATGCGTTCCCAATCAAATTCATTGATAATTGCGGCGTTGTTGCAGACAATGTCTAATCCGCCAAATTTTTTAACAGCAGTCGAAAAGGCAGCTGACAAAGTAGAGATGAGATACAGTGGTCAAATTATTAACATATTTATTTATACAATCATGGTAAAGATACGATTTTTGAATTTCATTCTAATCGACACTACTTTCAGCTATCAACCTCTGGGATTTTGATATATCTTGTGACACAAATAATGATAATGGGCGTGATCATTATCACAATTTCATTTATGTGTTCAACATGTTAACATAGATTAAGTGTTCAGCCCTATCGCCAACACCATGTTTCTTGCTGGTCCAAAAACACGTGAGCTATCCATTGCTGAGGAGGCAGTCGAACCAAGGATTGACATTTTACCATGACCCGTCTATAACCACGTGTAATATAAGCCCCTCCCCCTGTTTCTAATTCAAGCTATATTACATTCCAATTTGACAAATCAATCAACTGGAAAAAAAAAATCAGGACAGACGTGTACGATCGCAGTGGAAATTGCTGAGATCGTCTTCGTCTGTAAGCAAACAACAGTCTTTAGACGTGCCATACCTTCAAGGTCTGAGGCAACGGACACATCGCAGTGAATGTATATCACTTTCTGCTGGCCAAATTTCTCTTTGAAATCCTTGCAGCTTTCCTCACCAGGCTCATCAGCGACATCGAGTATAGCGACACCCTAACAGAATATATGTGTTTAGAAGAAACCTCAAGTTGTTACATCATTTCAGTCCTTTCCATTACATCATTACTCTAAGTTTATTATGAATGTCTGAAAAGTAGGAATAATCCCCATGTTATTAAAGTGGTCATATGGATAAGGATTGGTTGTTTATTTTGTTTTAAAACAATTTTATCGTGGCTTCCTAACTTGAAAAATCAATGTGAAACAACATATACCAAGTCCTTGTTTGTAACTCAAGACATTGGAAAAGTTTGTTATTGTATGTACAATAAAAATTTGAATTTTGATTATCAAACGGGGCAGGTATTATGGGTTTTGTCAAGGTAGTGTTCCTGGTCCTGTCCAAATCTACTGTAAAAGAAATTGTTATGATGGAAAAGAAGAGAAAAGAATAGTTCACGAATCGTTTATGTTTGTCATGACAATTTATGTCATGACAACAGAGCAAAATGATGATAATTTATGTTTCTCCTCCTACAATCGAAAACAAGTATGGTTTGTGCCATCGACTTGTTGACCATCAAGCAATTGCAACATCTCCTCACCTTTGCTCCTTTTTCCAATAACTTTTCGACAATCGCCTTTCCAATACCTCGAGCAGATCCAGTGACAATGGCTACTTTGTTGTCGATGTTCATGATTACAAGTTATTTCTACATGGGATGAATCAAATTTGGGTTCAGATGTTAATTAATTAAGCGTTGCTCAAATAGCATAAACACTAGTTCATTTCTTTAAAGCTTTATTTTGATTGATTTTTCGTCAAACCAGAAATATTTTTAAGGATTAAAAAAATAATTGTTTGGTTCCGGTTACCCGACCCCCACCTAGCTTTTCAATGTCAACCCTAAACTTTTTTTTACGTATTTGAGGGGAAAAAATAATAAAAATCTCAAAAATTGTGAAGTCTCACGAGAAATAGTGGATGCGGAACCTGACATTGACTTAAAAAGACAAAATAAAAATGTTCTTTCAGTCAGAGACCATTTGGAAAACAATGGAAAACCTGAACTAGACACTCACACATGAAAAAAAAATATAATAAAATAAAATAAAAAATCTATCTACCCCACCTATTCTAAAATTGAGCGTAATCGGAACCACACAATATTTTTATTATTATATATTAAAATATTTTTTTAGAGCTTGATTGAACTAAATAATGGGTGAATAAAAGTGTGGATTCAATCGACAAACTGCACATAAACGGTTTGCAACTCCGAAAAATACAAACTACTACAGCTAAAATAAGAATAATACTTTTGGCCTGAACGGCTTGCCATTTTTGTTATGTTATCGGAAACACACAAGTATTTCTTTTTCCCGCCTATTAATAAGTACACTGTTGACATGAAACCACTTGTGTATACAATGCAAAGCAGTGAAACGCGGTCAATCTGTCAGAATCAGACTGGTACACTGTATTATATTATGCACGTCGTGCAAGACATGTAAGTGTGTAAATACGTACACCATCGATCATTCTTTGGTCACGGCGATGTATTATATTTAGTCTTTCTCGTGCAATCATAAACATTGGAGAGAGACGTCTTTCTCCACGCAACGTCTAAATGGCAAATTAAAGTAGCTTGTTATCATTGAAATGACCTGGCTATGTTTCTCTAGGTGATGGTGACAGAGAAGGTCATGGTATTAGTACCATTTTCAAACCTATTTTGATTTTTCGTTCTGTGTATTAGACATTTTCCCAATAGCTTAGGTGGTCTGGTTACTTCTTTCTTTACAAATTTTATCGAGAAGGTCGCCCTCGTTCCCAAAATTTTACTCTAATGTTTTGTGTGTGTGTTTGTTTGGTTGGTTGGTTTAATTTGTTTCGGTTGGCTTGGTATTTCAATGATTTTGGCCAGCTTTAATTGTTGGCATGGTTTTCGCCTTTAATTTGGTCGTGTTTGTTCAAGTTCGTATTTGTGAACATTTCAGGCTTGGATGTAATTACTAGTAAATCATCTCGTTTCGACTCGTCAGATTCGTATTTATCAACCTAACCCTTCTCAAATTATCTTTTGTCCCGAGGCTCTTGCCCTTTTATGCCCAATATAGAAGTCTCCAATATTACATCTATTATACACAACCTTTAACACCGCCTCCGAGTCATTCATTTTCACAGGCATATACTGCATATAGATGACGTATTATAAATGTGAACCACCTGTTTAATTGTACTATTATAGTGGTTGTGGTGGTGATGGTGGTCTGAATGTTGGGGGAGAGGGGTGTGTAATACACTATCTACTTACCCGTGTCCCATGTTATGATCGAGTTGAAATGAGTTAAACAAATTAAGGTGTACCCATGTCAAAACAATTCTATACGTTACCATATTATATTTCTACTAAAATCCAAGAGTCAGACACTCTGTTATTCAACTCATACCTCGATAGTACAGACGTGAAATACTTCTTTACGATGACCTTGTTATTGTAGAAAGGAAGAGCAAATCTCTGTTGTACTTGACAATTATAAAAAAACACATGACCCTGGAAGGACGCTGACCTATTTTGATTCCTCTTCACTTGGTTACTAGGGTTACCGGGCAGAATTATTACAGTCCTTGAAATCACTACGTGTAATGTGCATAGGATAAAAATAACATAACGGGATATATAGCCACTTACCAGTCAGTGACTTATTTATATACACTGTGATGCTGGTCCAACGACGTGACCCAGATTATGATTGCGCCCCCTGTTGGAGGATATATTAACGGGGGGTGCCACACACTGATTCATATTCACTACAAATTCGTTACATCTGGTGGCAGAAAATAAAGTTCTCCAGTTTCAAAAAGTGTATTCACCCCTGTGTAGTTCAGCTTATACCCTGTTTCAATAGTTCATCATGTCTCTTTATTCTCTAATGACAGCTTCTTAGAAGTGAAATTCCAGTTGCAATCAAGGGTTGCTATCCACTTTACTAATATGTTGTATGGTTCTATGGTAAATTACACATACTCATCCTCTCCAAATCAGCCCATGGCAATACGTTTATTTCTTTGTGAACGTCTCATTAACAATATAATTAAAGTCCAACCGTAGAAATTTGAAGTTCGTCGCCGTTGATATGACATGTAAAGTCAGTTGTGTTATATACTAGTATGAGATTGTTAGAGCGCGCGCGTACACACACACACACACACACACACGTACGCACGTACACACACATGCATACATACATACATACATACATACATACATACATACATACATACATACATACATACATACATACATACATACATACATACATACATACATACATACATACATACACAAACACAGACAGACAGACAGACAGACAGACAGACAGACAGACAGACAGACAGACAGACAGACAGACAGACAGACAAAATAGTAAAGTCATGAAATGAGAACTTAATTGATATTTGCTCGGGGGATGCAGAGTAATTATGAAATGAAAATATTAACATTTATTGTTTTATCCTGGTCTCGCCAGCCAGACCGAAGACGTACAGCTGATAACATTAAAATAATACAAGACAAATGTGTACTGTTTCTGTGTTTGTCTGTGATTACAATAGTGTCTGTGTCTATGGGTGTGTGATTCAGTGTATCAGCATGTGTCTATGTGATTGTCTCAGTGTGTCTGTTTCTGTGTGTGTCTGTGATTACAATGTTTGTCTGTCTGTCTATGAGTGTGTCTGTGATTGTCTGTGTCTGTGATTGTTTATATCTATCTGTCTTTCTGTGATTGTCTCAGTGTGTCTGTGTATATGTGTGTCTGTGTGTCTGTGTGTCTGTGTCTGTGTCTGTGTTGTTCAGACAAACTAATACGTAACTGTAACTACAATGACGATCGCAATATAAAATTGTCAACACATGGTAGCAAAGTAGTCATTTCGTCCTGAATATGTATTATGTAAAAATTAGAAAATATAGCCAAAGTGGCTTTGCTGTCAAGTTTGACGTTGACGATGCTGCCCCCCCCCCCCCCAATCTGATTAAAATCTGATGTTAGATAGGCTGGTTTTCCTGGTTTTTAACGGCGTTCGCCCAGGAAAAAAACTCACGTAAAAGACGCAATAACGATGGAATAAAGGTAAATACAGGAAAACCAGCCTATCTAACATCAGATTGCCCCCCCCCCCCCCCCGCCAACAAAATCTTCACAAGCCAAGTATCTGGACTATTAATTAAAAGAGCAAAAATTCAAAACTTACATATCTGACATTTATCGGAAGAATAGATTATAATCACTTACATTCATAAATGTCTTATGTATACTAAGTTTGTTAATCTGTCGATGTTTATTGTTAGCGATTACGTACATCCTTTAATACCACGTGTTGCTAATACATAATCTAATAATGCTAATATTTTTTAAATAATCTTAAAAGGTTACATTTGTTTTTACAAAAATTACATTATTATTATTATTATTTTATTTCTTGTAAGAAAAACGCGCTACAAATGCGTCTCAGCGCGTTGTACATACTGAAGTTTAAAAAATTGCAATAAAGTAAAGAGAATAACAGCACACAAAAAGGGACTAAGTGTAAAACATTACAATGTCTGCATCAAAATATTGCTTTGCAGATATTCTTTACCACATAAAGTGAGAGTACTGCACTATCTACGGCTGATCTCAACAACTGTGAAAGATTTCTGTAAATAGTTTTGAGAGGAAGACTTGATGGTCAAAATCTCACATTGATGTAGAGTTATTCAAAGACACTGAACAGCTGTTTCAAATTGAACATCAAATAACCATACAGTTTCACTGTATAATAGAGTTATAAAATTATGTGGCCGGCTGCGAAGTTTGATAAGGTGTTCTCCCTAGAGTACTTTCACAAGAGGGCAATGAGACACAACCTCCCTCTGTAAGTAGTGATCGGTTAATGCCCAAGATACGATACGATAATGTTTTGGCATAAATTGGAGTAGTCTGGAATATATTTATATCAAAAACGCACTAAGAAAGAAGGAGAGGAAGAGAGAGAGAGAGAGAGAGAGAGAGAGAGAGAGAGAGAGAGAGAGAGAGAGAGAGAGAGAGAGAGAGAGAGAGAGAGAGAGAAAGAGAGAGAGAGAGAGAGAGGAAACAGACAGACAGACAGACAGACAGACAGACAGATCTAGAAAGAAAGATTGACAAAAGGGCCAGAGAAGTTTGGCACACTTGTCACTTTGTTCAGTGAGAACTGAGAACTATGTGTATCTAATTATAGCCTTCTGCTCGCATTTAAACATCATCCTCACAGTGGAGTGCATGCACACATGATGTGATGGATTGTTCGTCTTCTACAAAATATCACAGCCCCAGCAATACTGAAGAGGGTATTCAGGCGCATAGACTTTGTTTTCAAAACCATAGACACAATAAGTGAATCCCTGGTTGACGCTTTGACTATGCCAGCTACATTGAACTTTAGTGAGTGGTATGATTCTTACACGATGACGCTGAAAAACAAACAATACATATTTTGTAAACCAGTTAGAACATCACCTGTAGCTATCGTATATCTCAGACCACCATATAGCTATAGTGGTCTGAGGGTATATACAATGAAATATTTATGGATTGGAATAAATTTTAAATTTTTATTTTTTTTATTTCAAATTTTAAATTTTTATTTAAATTTTTTTATTTTAAAACAAATGTTTCTTGTTTATTTTATTGTATGTTAAACTGAATAATAATCAGCTGCATTGAAATTAGTGGAGATGGCGTATATTAAAGTTGAAGGTCACAAGATTTTCCCGACGGTAAAGTGAACGATATTATTAAATGAAATGTTGGTTGAAAACAAAAAGAGATAAACAATACATCGACAGTATGACACATTTCGGCTTCGTCAAAGCACAACTTTGTGTAGTCTGAATTCGCCTAGAATGGACTATTCGTCGTTGATGGCGCTGCCATTTCACGAGTCAGTATAGGGGTACACAGCGACGAATATTTAAGTCTAAAATTTACCAAGTGATGAGAATGTTTATGCTTATAATGTATATAAGGGCAAATGATCGTTGAATATATGGTATGAAGTATTCTGTAAAGAGAAACGTTCGCCTGAGATTTACCTGCATCAAAATTCGTTCTGATGGAAAGGCAGTCCTGTGCCTTTCGATGAGTTGACGTGATGCTGAGTTGATTTTATTGTCAGGAAAATTACTTATCGGCCAGACCTGAAAATCATAAGATAAACATGCAGATCTGAGCCAGGTTACCAGTTCAAATTTTGGACGAGTCCAGAGACGTGACCAACCAACACAGCACCGGACGACATAGTCACGAAGAGCCAAATCTGTGAGCTATTAAATCTAGAACCGGTTGCAGTTCCATAACTTGCTTTCAAAGTCGTAGATTCTATATCCAAACAGATGTACCGTTGTTGTTGTTGTTGTTGTTGTTGTTGTTGATGCTGTTGTTGCTGTTGTTGCTGCTGCTGCTGTTGTTGTTGTTGTTGTTGTTGTTGTTCGTGTGCATGTTGTGAGAGATTCCTGATTTCGTATGTTGAACAAGCTCAAAATTAATCTAATAAATTATTTGCTTAAAAATTTAACTTTCGAGCAATTGCTTTATGGATATCCATGTTACAGAAACCCCACCATAGTTTGTACAAGGTTCGCCCTACCCTTTCTTTCTCCTCTTTAAACGCCTCGTGTCCGTTAACCTTACGTATTAAGTTTCCAGGAACCAGAGACAGGTTGTCTACCACGTGATCATCTGTATGGTTAATCCTATGACGAAATATAAACAGTATTAAAATGTCGATAGGTTTTAAGACGAAAAGAGAGCAGACAGTAATGACTGTTATGAGAAGACTGACGAATTGTATGGACAATTATTAGCAATAATCCAGAAATCTAGATTAATTCTTTCTTGAGCAGTATTGTAATATCTGTATACTTCTTGTCTGCAAGATTGGTCATGTTGGGGCGCCCTCATCGACCTACCCGTAAAGATACAGTGCCTATAGTTTTACGAATATGGTTACGTCAGGTGTGGCTAGTCTGAAGTAAGGGAGCCTCCAGTAATTACCAGTGGGGAGGGCCAGGGGAATTATAAGAGGTTGGTCACTTTTTACAAATCGGTTCTCGCGAGAAAGACGAATTTTGGAAAATGGGACGAGGAGAGGGTCAAGATTTTACTTTGACTCATTGTATTGTCTAACTTGGCATTATTTTGTGATTTTTAGCATCCCACCACTGCCACCAGTTCTACATCCCAGGGCTGCAAAATTGGCATTTTACCAGGGGAAAGGTCACATTTTAGACAGATGAACCACTTATTAACACGGCGGAATCGGGGGAGGGGTCACATTTTACGCAACAGCCTGGGCCTGAATTCCCCAGCCCTCCTCCCTTGTATTTGCAGATGGCGCCCTAAATAATGTGAGAAATAATGAACCTCTCTTTCCTTACCATTTGATGGTTAGTCTGATATAATATTTAAGTTTGCCTCTCGTTTGACACACTTGGCATGGATGGTAGCCATTACCACTACAGGACATACAACTGAAAATAGATAAACAGGTACAACTGTATATAGATGCATCAATCAATCAATCAATCAATCAATCAATCAATCAATCAATCAATCAATCAATAACTTCGATCGTGTTCTTTGTTCAGTAAATATATGTAGACACTGTAATGTATTCGTATACTGCAGCCAATGGCGTAACTGAATGGTGTAAAGCTCCTCGTATCATGAAATTCAAAGTTATTCAAATCTCGCTAAAGTTTGTTATCACTCTTGTTCATGGTTCGGGGGGGGGGGGGCTATAGCCAGAATTTTTGGAAACATTTTTGAGTTGAGTTGAGTTTCGCTTAGAGTAGATTTCATTTATTTCCTTATATTTCGAATTTATAGTGAAACCTACGTTCGATGTCCAGTGCCTGCACACGTGCCACATATTGCGTATCCTTCGACTGTACGATCTGCATTAGTATGATGTGAATGATGGCCCAAACCTGCACAATATGGGCATTTTTGCTGAAAATAAAAAGATTATGTTAGTCAGACAAAGTCGTTCAATGTAGTTGATGGGTTAGTCTGTAAGTTGCACCATGTCGGGGCGCCCTCACGCATCGGACAATACGGTTGAGTAGACCGATGAGGGCGGAACGACATTGCGAATGTTACAGTATGAAAATGCCACTTTATCGTACAGACTAAAAGACACGTGTTAATCGAACCCTATGCACAACACGGAATGAAAGGACAGACAGACAGGCAGGCAGACAGACAGACAGACAGACAGACAGACAGACAGACAGACAGACAGACAGACAGACAGACAGACAGACAGACAGACAGACAGACAGGCAGGCAGGCAGGCAGGCAGGCAGGCAGGCAGGCAGGCTGGCAGACAGACAGACAGACAGACAGACAGACAGACAGACAGACAGACAGACAGACAGACAGACAGACAGACAGACAGACAGACAGACAGACAGACAGACAGACAGACAGACAGACAGACGCACTCTTGCGCAAGGTTTTTTAGGATCACTTCAGTAATAATTCCGACATGTAATTAATAGAAACAAAAGACATGGAAAGGTAAAAACAACGTTGTTTGATGGCGCTCCACATATTTCACCTCAGATCATGATGGAAAATATAGTGGCCTGTGATTCCGCATAAAAAAGCTGATTGTCGAAATTGTCTTCAAACGTTTGTATAGGACACAGTATGCATCCTAGCATGTTCCTGGTCCTTTTGAAATCAAGAAGGAAAGAAATTGTATTGTACGTACACACACACTAATTCTCTCAATGTTTTGTACTTGGAAACTCACCCTTCCTTCACTTTTGCAGGCTCCGCACCGTAGTTTACCCCTACCAGTGCAATAATGACAATTCTGAAAATCAAACGGAGGAAAGAAAGCTCATTTCATAGGAAAATAAACTTAGTCTAGTACAATATGTACTATACAGGAAGTATCCGCCGTTTTCATGAACTGAAAGGAACAATTGGAGAAAATGAAAATATTCAAGTAATTTTTTTTTTAAATACGGGTTTCCATAAATTTGGCACGTGTACGAAATCCATATTCTTTATATACAATATTACAGGAACATCACATCGCCATTCTTCAGACACTGTGAATTATTTGATGATTTGGTTTATCGCATACTTTGTGTCTGCAAATACAAGTTTGTTTCATCTCAGAACATTCCTTAAAATGGAACACAAAGGTATTTCGTAAACTTGAGATTCTGGAGAGTCGTTGTTCATCTGATACATACTCATGCCTGCTAACTCCGAAGAGGTTACACTGGACCACTTCTAGGACATGTGGACTAGATAGACAATGACTGTGAAATAAAAGCTTCAAATTCATGTTTCTTGGCAATCGCACAAAATTCATGTGACCTGAAATTATGAAATGACTCCCCGGAAACCTTATTTCCTGGAGTGGTGTTCCTCTTTCATAAATGTTTTGGTCATGGAATGGGTATCACTATGTGAGAGTTGTTGATGTTGATCAACGAAATGTGTGGTTGAATCGTATGTACTTAATTATTAGTGACATATGAGAACAACTTGTATGTACATTGTACTCCAAATATCCCGGATTGTTGACCTACATGTATGTTATTGATTTGAGCCCCAGTCGCTTATGAACTGATGGTCGGTTCTCTCTTATGAATTATAGTACATTTTGCCAAGTATCTCAGTAGTATGAATATAATTATAAGTGAAAGATTAGGTCAATAAATAAATGGTATTTGTATACCGTGGGGGTAGCATCATGTATACCCGCACCGTACCTCACGAAGTGTCAGTATTAAAATCGAACCTATCCTCGGCTTACAAGGGACCGTGATATCATATTTAACCTGCCCATTCTCACCTTAATACTGGCAGTATGTGGCACTTCCAGGTAAGTTTCACTGTTGTCAAACATCTCCGAAGGTTCTACGTTTATTTCCCACGGACCTGGTGGGGGACCGTTCGACGGCGAATCAATGGCTTGCCCTGTGTCAAAATACAGAATTAGTCAAAATTAGCCAAACAAATCCATGATCGAAATTCAAATGTTTACTACAATAATACATGTAAAGTGAAATTAACCAAAATCAGTCCAAATATTAGACATAAAGATCATCATATGTGATAAACAATAAAACATAAACACTCAGTTTAAAAAAAAACGTAAGCCAATAATAGAATTTAATAGATTCTTACCTACGTAAGCTTCGTATACCCAATTTGTTGCTCTACCCTCCGTGAAAGTTTCCAAAGTGTACTGAGAATTCGAACATAAAAACATACAAAAAAGTCAGCTCATTAAATTTATATCAATTTGTGTTCTTCTTGACTGTACTCTGTGCAACATCATAGTCGATGACTCTTGCAGTCAAACATTTATTATATATAATTTAACTTCACACAAACATGCGGTGATTCCAGTCTAAATTCCAGCGATGCCAGGAAATATAGGAAATGTTTCTAAATTATTTAATGGGTGATTTGTCTATGAGTATATAGATTATATAACCGTTGTAGGTCTTTGAGTTAGATCTTGAAGAATTACACATAATATGCTGACTAGTATGCCTTGACATTCATCAAACGTGGTTTTCGCTTTACTTAAGTATTTTATATAATATATCCTACATGACTTTGACAAAGAATTGATTTGTTTCCATAGCTACAAAGCTTAGTAGATTAATAGATGTATTACGAATCGTATATCATTTCATCAATCTGTTTAAGTCCTGGATACAATTCGCCATTAATATAAATGGTGGTGGTTTTTTCCCAGAGGAACAACGCCTCATCCATCATGTCATATACAATCATACTCACGTGAAAAGCGCTATTAGTTTGTATATCATGTATTTTCATTTCAGTAGCAGCTGTTGTGCCCCAACAACAGTTCTCGTTGATGTGTTGGAGCAGTGCTTCACGTACATCTTCATCAGTAATGGCTGGATAGCTGTTTGACAAGTACAAGGTGTATGTGTAAATGTTTAAAGATCTATAAAAGTCGTGTGTGAAAGATTATTAAAAAATTGAAAAGCTGACCGGACTTCGAAATGGTATAAGTTTATTCCCATTCGGAGGACCCATGATATCCATGGATACGTGTGTTAACGTTCCCATTGAATGAGAGAGGTGGAGAGAATGAAACGAAGCTATAGATAAATACGGGCA
This sequence comes from Glandiceps talaboti, assembly GCF_964340395.1. Classification (NCBI taxonomy): domain Eukaryota; kingdom Metazoa; phylum Hemichordata; class Enteropneusta; family Spengelidae; genus Glandiceps; species Glandiceps talaboti. The sequence continues at coordinate 21,894,690 of NC_135549.1, forward strand.
GAGAAAGGGCGACGAGAAAAATGTAGACGGTGTGTGTGTGTGTGTGTGAGAGAGAGAGAGAGAGAGAGAGAGAGAGAGAGAGAGAGAGAGAGAGAGAGAGAGAGAGAGAGAGAGAGAGAGAGAGAGAGAGAGAGAGAGAGAGAGAGAGAGAGAGAGAGAGAGAGAGAGAGAGAGAGATTGCCTTACTTTATGTGTTGTGATGAAGGTCTCTCAGAGATTGCTTCTTCGTAACTTGGTGGTGGTTGTAAGGGACTTCCCACGCTTTCATAACCCTCGAGAACCTCCATCTGAAAGTATTCAAAAAAGATTTGAAATGAAAACAGTGATGTAATTCGATCGTTTTAATATCTGATAGAAGGGAAAAGATAAATTACTTCGATACTCAGTTTATTCACCCGTTGATCATTTGATTTGTACATGCAAGTCACTTGCTTTCTGTGGTAATTTACAAGCCGGATTTAGTTCGAATATTTCTGAAAGTGCTTGGGGTCATAATATCAATACCACCAGTACAGTCAGTGCATACATGTAAGTTTTACTAATATGAGTAATGAGAATGTTTTTAGAGAATTTTTAGAAATTATAGGTTTAGTTATAGTCTTGTCACCCGATGCAGGGCACATAAAAATGTAGAACTCGTGTCACATTCACAGTTGTCGAAGTAATGTTAAAGTTTAAACGTAGTCAAAACTTCACAGCGTTCGTAGTATATTTGTTAATCAGAAAACAAACACATTGCGAGTAAGCAAGTTATAGAATTAATTTTAAAAAGTTACTAGGTCAATTAAAATGAACAATAAACGGGCCATACAAGAACACCATAGTGATAGTTTTAAGAATTCCTTACGTCACTTGAGTCAAAATTTGACGGGAGTGAGTGCGGTTCCTGTAATGTGTGGTATTGTGGAGGTGCAGGTAGGGTGCACCGTGACGGTGGATTGATAACTGCTGATTGGGCACCTTGACTCATCGTTGTAGCTCCCTCTGGTGGTGACGTCGGGTTTGATAAACTGATAAAAGAACAGATATACTAATTTATACTACATGTATTTTTACTATATTGTTTGTTTGTTTGGTTGGTTGGTTGGTTGGTTGGTTGGTTGATTGATTGGTTGTTTGGTTGTTTGTTTGTTTGTGTGGACATGTAAATATTCTCATTGTTACACGATCCGCATGATCGGACCACCATCAACTTATGTTTACGTTCTAAAATACCTGGAATTTCAATGCGCGACTAGAATTTCTCTGAAACAAGAAAGATTTTGATTTTAGTTTCATTTGCGTTATTGATATAGCGCCCCCTACTGTGTGGATATATTATTTATTTAGAGATCATGTTCGTTTACCATTACTAGTTACCTACGCAGAACTTTAGACAACATTAGAGCACATTAGAGCACAAAATCAAGAATTTTTGTTGAGATCAATAGTATGGCGTGCCTAGGGTTGCATTTGTATTCACATTCAGTGACCAAACGTAAAATTCATTGTCTATTTTGCAAAGACTTTTTTGGTAGTACTCTTTGTGGTACAGCTAGGAGTACAAAGGTCAAAGTTCACGGAATTCTTTCTCTTTTTATACATAGGCGCTATATATAGTGCGTGAAAACAATGCAATGGCGCTCAACAAATAATACCTCGGTCGCCGCGCGGCGGTTTATCGATGTATGTTTACAATGTGCTGTCATATAATGGCTGTAATACCTTGCAATACTTGTGGACATGTACAATACAAAATATAATTTAATATTCAGAATAACATTAGAGTCTTTCGACTAAAGTAAAGGTGTGTGGCTTTCCGCACGATTCCATTCGATGTCAAAATGAACAAACAATTTAATTCTAAAAGCACCGGTATTATCGTACGTAAGCTTTTTTTTAGTCGACTAAATCACAAAATACTACATACCTGACTGGTGCTACGCCTCCCTGGGACTGTACTGATTGATCTTCGTGGTACGGGAATGGCCTTGTCAGTGGTTTCTCCATATGACTGTACCCAGGTCTACTGACCTCATGCAGGGATCCAAAACGTCATTACTAGATTGGTGTGACGTATGTATGACTCACCTTAGCGTGGTTCGATATTTAGAGGTACGTCACGTGTGGCGTAAAGGAGGACACTTTGACCACATTTTGTACCTCTTTGACTTCTCGTTACCATGACTACCTCAGGTGAATTCATGCCAGTGCCAATGTTACGAAAACTTTTTTTTTTCTGAATTTAATTTTGCATTGGGAGTGGTATTTTTGGGGGAGATAATCTCTCACCGGAAAATACGCATCACATCACATCACATCACATCACATCACACACGCACGCACACACGCACGCACGCACGCACGCACACACACACACACACACACATACATACATACATACATACATACATACATACATACATACATACATACATACATACATACATACATAGTATATGTAAGCTTACATTTGGTACATTTCATTTGGCACAAAAATGCATATTTCATACAAAAATGAAAAATCACGACCAATACTACGACACAAAATTGAAACACCAATAAACAAGCTACCAGTTTTGTATGCACGTCATGTGTCCACATTCTCGTCATGTGTCCACAGCCTCGCTCGTCATCTACACAGTTCAACACAATCTGATGTTTGTTTGTTTCCGACATGCCTTCAGGAAATAGGGTAGGTATGTTGGAATTTTATTTTATTTTACTTTAAAGTTTAAACATTACTTCGACCCCAAAATAAGATACTCTTTGGTCACAAATGCTTCCGTGAGAGTTTAATGATTTATAAAAGTAAATGAAGACAGTTATATTAAGTAGACGAACATGTTATGCAGACTGTACTGTTATAGTCTAAAAAGACCTATTTTCTCTCTGGAATACAATTTGTATAAGTGACCACAGAAAGGCAAAGGCATAAAGCTGTACACGGAAATAAAGTATCTTGTTACCATTCTACCTTTAAAAATTCTGCAAAAAATGTCGAGGGTCGGGACTTAAACTAAGGTCGATCGAGTTATCGGAAACACACTATTCTTTATTTGGCCGAATCGATGCATCAATCTACTTCACAGTGCTTACAGACGTAGACGTAGTGAGCATGTGAACTTTGTATTCAAATTCCTGGGACAACACTACCAAGTATTGTAGCCAAATTGAACTGTCGCATCCTTTGATATGGAATATGGTGGTTGTCTTTTTATTTCAGTCAATAGGTGGGATTCATTCAATGAGGACATCTGTCTGTGTCGTGACCTTAGAAATTCTATTGCATAATGTACGCTTTAAAATTTACTGATGATCATGATCAGTGCATTGAATCGATTACTTGTTATGTATATTAAATGGGCGATTTCTTTCTAAGTTTGATCGTTGTTGAGGTAGCTCCATGATTTGATGCAACGCAAAAAAAATGCTACAGTATTTGAAGTTAATCGGACATAAGTTGTATTTGAATTACATTCACTGTTTTAACATGTCCGTACTCTCATTAGTTTGGTGGTTGGACGATATTTGCATTGAACATACTAGTATTTGAATGTCGTACCATATATGGTAATCAAAATGAACCGAAATTATATATGCATGTGTTCAGATATTTAATAGGAATAGGAGTCTCCAGTAATTACAAGGGGACAACGGGACATACGTACATATGCCAACATAATATCCCAATTCCATCCCCATTCCACCACATTATCCCAATATCTTACCACACTCTTCCCCTTCACCCCTGTGATCGAAACCCACTCCTTTTTCATACCACAACTATAGCGATTTATTATTACATTACAATGGTGGCAGCGGTGGGATGTTGCAGCAATTGGTGACAGCGATGGAATCTTGCCAAAATCACAAAATAATGCAGAATTAGATGCACATGTAATACAAAGAATTAAAAGTAAAATGTGATCCTCTCATTTATATTCGACAGTTCGTATCCGATCGAAGCAACATAGGAGGGGGGGGGGGGGCTACTCCCCTTTATTTGACTAAACGTAAGCTTACATGTCATTCTCCCCATTGGTCTAAAATGAGGTCTGGTTATTTTTCGAGCTCAAGAGTCTGAAATGGGGTCCACTCTACATTATTTTCAATATTGCTTAATTCATCCATTTTCCTTTACCAAATGATGTGTGTGCTAATAATTGCCCCGGCAATGTTATTTAATTTGAACAACTGCAGTCACCACAGTTTAATGTGCAATTGATACTCTTGAAATTGAGTGCGGGCTAGACTCGATTAGTTTTCTCAAGACTATTTTCTAGTCTCTCTTTTTTGTATACTATTAAACTGTGTCTTCTTAATTTTCTCTCTCCGACCTCTCTCTCTCTCTCTCTTTTGTATTTGATAACGTTTTTGTTGGGATTATTACAAAGATACAACTCTTTTAATGAACGGAAATATGTACGTTTTGTATTTGGAAAGTTTTCTTAAGTTATCATTTTCAAAAAGTATCACCATTTCTTAATAAGTCCCGCCAAGTTCCTTCCCCACAACACCGTGACATAAAATCAATCCCAGATCTCCATAACAAATTCACAATGTATCTTTCTTCTTAGACTATATCAGTAGTCAGTGTACTAGGAGCTTGCTAAAGGCAATGCTGTAAGATTGATGTTACATTCCCTTATTGATACCAAATTTGGTTACATTCTTCATACTATATAACCGAAGCTCCAATACAAAAGTAAGTGCTGTGACTGGCCGGCTCTGCCTTTTTGTGTTTATCTCGTCTCACGGGCTTCGCGGAATTGTGACATTCAAGGCATGTGAATTTGGCGCCAATTTATTTGAGCAGGCGCAGTGAACTAAACTATCAAAAAAACATGGCGGCGCAGTCGTCGGAGCAAGTCAAGCGATCCCTGAAAGAAGTGCTTTTGGAAAGCTTAACGGCAATTTTATCGCCGGAGCATCAAATACGAGCACATGGAGAAGAGCAATTAAAACTCTTGGAAGTTACAGAAGGTAAGACAATCGTAAAGGAAGAAATAGGTACACCGTACCGTCAGCCTCATCCGGTATGTTGTACATGTTACATACATGCAATGTCACCGACCAGTTTACATATGTCAAACTCTGACACAGCGGTACGGACAGCCAATGTCTAACGTGGCCTGAAAATTGCTGTGTCATGTTATACAGTAGTTGATGTCACTAGAGTGGTCTTGTATCGTGAACAGGTAACGTTCAAGTATATTTATTTTGTAACTAGTGGTGGAGAGCCGGGGTCGAGTGTCATGATCTCCCTCGGGCCCAGTTTTCCGAAATTGCAGCTGCTGCGTACACGGTACAGCATGTACAAGGCTCCACAAGGTTATCGGAGAGTCAGCGTACTGATGCAAAACAATGGAAGTGTTTGTTATAGGTATCACTTGCATATCTGTCTAAGCAAGGCAACACATTTTTGACAAGTACGATTGTAGTAATCGTCCCTGAAAAAAATACGGCAAACATTAATTAATAGTAGATTACATTGCACAACGTATTATCAGTATTTGTATTAATACCCGCCCCTCCCCCCCCTAAAAAAATTAATTAGAAATGTCAAGTTCAACAACCAAGTGAACAATTACTAGAATTAGTAATATTATGCTCTTTATTATAGCGAATTTAATTAAACTTTGTGATCTTTTAAAGTTAAGTATATGCAGCGTGAAATTGTAACATCATTCCTTGAATTTTTAAGTTATTTTCGTTGTTGCTTTTCAGAGTTTGGTATTCACCTTGCAGAGTTCACAGTTGATCCACAGGGTGCCCTTGCTATCAGACAGGTATTGTATATTTCAGTAACCCATATCTTTCCATCAGACATGTATTGTATAATTCAGTCACCATATATATTGGCATCTGATCAGACAGGTATTGTATATTTCACTCAGTCACTCATAGCTTGCTATCAAACAGGTATTGTATATTTTAGTCACCCATATATTCCTATCAGACAGGTATATTTCAGTCAATCAGGCCATACTCTAGTTACCAGACAGGTATTGTATATTTCAGTCACCCATACCCTTGTCATCCCTACCCTTGCTATCAAACAGGTATTGTATATTAAAGTCACCCATACCCTTACTATCAAACAGGTATGTATATTTTAGTCACCCATATCTTGCCATCAGACAGGTATTGTATATTTCAGTAACCCATATATTCCTATCAGACAGGTATATTTCAGTCAATCAGGCCATACTCTAGTTATCAGACAGATATTGTATATTTCAGTCACCCCTACCCTTGCTATCAGACAGGTATTGTATATTTCAGTAACCCCTACCCTTGTTATCAGACAGGTATTGTATATTTCAGTAACCCATATATTCCTATCAGACAGGTATATTTCAGTCAATCAGGCCACTCTAGTTATCAGACAGATATTGTATATTTCAGTCACCCCTACCCTTGCTATCAGACAGGTATTGTATATTTCAGTCACCCCTAACCTTGCTATCAAACAGGTATTGTATATTTCAGTCACCCATACCCTTGCTATCAAACAGGTATTGTATATTTCAGTCACCCATACCCTTGCTATCAGACAGGTATTATATATTTCAGTCACCCATACCCTTGCTATCAGACAGGTATTGTATATTTCAGTAACCCCTACCCTTGCTATCAGACAGGTATTGTATATTTCAGTAACCCCTACCCTTGCTATCAGACAGGTATTGTATATTTCAGTCACCCATACCCTTGCTATCAAACAGGTATTGTATATTTCAGTAACCCCTACCCTTGCTATCAGACAGGTATTGTATATTTCAGTCACCTATACCCTTGCTATCAGACAGGTATTGTATATTTCAGTCACCCATACCCTTGCTATCAGACAGGTATTGTATATTTCAATCACCCATACCCTTGCTATTAAACAGGTATGTATATTTTAGTCACCCATATCTTGCCATCAGACAGGTATTGTATATTTTCAGTCACCCCAACCCTTGCTATCAGACAGGTATTGTATATTTCAGTAACTCATATTTTCCTATCAGACAGGTATATTTCAGTCAATCAGGCCATACTCTAGTTATCAGACAGATATTGTATATTTCAGTAACCCCTACCCTTGCTATCAGACAGGTATTGTACATTTCAGTCACCTATACCCTTGCTATCAGACAGGTATTGTATATTTCAGTCACCCATACCCTTGCTATCAAACAGGTATTGTACATTTCAGTCACCTATACACTTGCTATCAGACAGGTATTGTATATTTCAGTCACCCATACCCTTGCTATCAAACAGGTATTGTATATTTCAGTCACCCATACCCTTGCTATCAGTCTGACAGGTATTGTATATTTCAGTAACCCCTACCCTTGCTATCAGACAGGTATTGTATATTTCAGTCACCCCTACCCTTGCTATCAAACAGGTATTGTATTGTAAATTTGAAGGGTTGTTAGTGACTTAGTGGTTAAACCATTTACCTCTTACCACTGCAGTCAGGGTTCGAACCTATTCAGGGTTTGATTAAATTGTCTGACCATGCTGTAAGTAAGGAGAATGTTGTTTAGTTTAAATACAGGTTTTCCCCGGGTACTCCGACTTCCTCCTGCACTAACACTGAACCTTCATCCTGTTATTGGGCAATGCCTATTGGATGGTATATAGATAAATAAATAAACAAATAAAATAAATTTCAGGTACTCTTTATCATTGCTATACGACAGGTATGAAAGAGATAGGTTTGAATTTTGACAACAGTACAAAAAATATAAGAATATATTTCTTTTAAAAAAAATAAATGGCTGCAAACAGGATGTAAGAGCAGTTTGTCAAAAATGAGTTGTATCAGATTTCAAATTTGTTTATTTTATTTCTTCCGAAAAATTCTCTCTCCAGTTGGCCTCTGTTGTATTGAAGCAGTATGTGGAAGCTCATTGGTCAGAACATAGTGATAAATTCCGATCTCCGGAAACACCAGAAACAGTAAGTTCATAAGCATCATTATATACATAGTATTCGGTAAATATCTCAGTTTGGTACATAAGCATGGTCAATAGCCCAAATTTCTGTTTTGGTTTCAATGCATTGATGTTACTTTAGCTATGGAATGTTATAGATCAGTTGCCATGCCAGGTTTTTCAAATTTCGGTTGTAGTCTATCTCATTGTTTAGCATAGGTCAATGCACTGTTTCAAAGTATGTTGGTATGTCCAAATTTAAGCTGCAAGCTGTTTTTCTTCTCTCTTGCTACTTTTATCAGTAAATCACATAGTTTTTACAATAAGTGATTTATTATCTGGGCACTGTACTATACTTGAGACACTTTCCAAAATAATGTCAAGGTCAAAGTTCATGGTATTCAACAACATCTGGTACTAATCTGGATATCCCAACTGTCTTTACCTAGTGTACAGTTTTCATGACCCAAACGCAATAAATCTTGCACATAAATTCAACACTTGTAAAACATTTGATGAAAAGGCTTCAAAGAATAAACATACTCATTTTAATAATTTTTAGAAAAATCAACTTTAACAAAGATGATTTGATATTACATGTTACTGAATAATTTCTTTCTTCAGCTGCAAGAATTATTGAATTTTTGACAAATATATATGTAACAGACATTGTTGTCGTGTTAAGAGATCACAATTAACAAACAGTGGTGATACAAGCAGTATGTCTTAAAAGTAACTCAAATCAGGTCGAAAAAAGATAATTGTTTCTGGTCAGTGCATGCATCTGTCTTTTTTGCATGTTTGTCCAGCCCATGCAGTCTGTAGATCTGGTGGAAACACAAAAATAACTCTCTCCTTCAGTGAAGACAACTGCAGAGCCAATCATGAACAAGCAAATGACATCTGTCCCACATACACGCTAAATAAAATACTAAATAAAAAGAACAGTAACTGCCATAAGTAGTACACTTAGTGACAGATTTGTTGAGAGAAAAAGTAATTGCATCATCGCACCACTTTAGACAAAATGTCCTCACCAGAAACCATTCATTCTTTCTTTCTGTTAGGCCTTAATGATGAAATCTCTGACTGAATAATAACAAGTTCATCAAATTTGAAGGAAAAAATGGATCATTTTAACAATTTGTCTTCATTATATACATATAGCTTTGCTGTACATTGTTGCATCAGAGCAATAAGATTATATTGCATTGACGTGACGTCATAACTCTAGATGTAAACATAATGTTAGTTAGAATTCGAAAGAGAGATCTTCATGAATAAATGTGGATGGATGGTAGCTCACAAAGATGGATCCAGGCACATTGTTAGCAGTGTTATACTGCATCAATAAGTTTAGGAGGAGATGAAATCTAAGCCATTGTGTTCAGTTGTTCTCCATAAGATGTTTGCTTTAGGATATAGACAAGTGTAGCAAATGAGATGAGGTAGAATATTTTGCTATTGGTCGATACATCAGTGTCAGGTTGACTTCTAAGTGTAGTATTAAACACAGGATAACAAAACAAAAATCGCAAATTGTCTAGAATACTACAATTTAGCTTGTGTGGTGGTTTAATTGCTACAAAGGCATACATCATGTACATGTAAAAGGGTCGGCATTGTCATCTACTTTGTTCAGACTCCTTGGCATCTGCCTGTCTGACTTTTTGTTTCTTTTTAGCTATAGGTCAGTGACTATGGAAAAAAATCTACCCAACTTATTGAAATTAATTATTGTTCTTCAACAGAATTAAACTTGAATTGGACACTAGAGAAACAATGTGAATTTTACCAGATTTCTCCATTGATATTGAAAAATCATACTTCTTCCAAAAAAATTTCTTGTGATGGGGAATTTTCTTCCAGCTACAATCTACAGAAATCTATTCAGGTTTAGGACTACATGACATGGCTATGTTGCCTACTTGCTATTGCACCTCACTGTGAAACTGTCAGGGCTTTTCCAGTTAGTCTACAGTTTATCCCAGAGTCACCCAGGCCTGGCAACACATAGCACCTGCAGGCTCTGTATCTAAACATGTTCTATTACACCAATATACCTTATTTCACACCTGTATTGTTATCTTTTGCAGGCTAAGATGGCTATCCGGTCCATGCTTCCCAGTGGGTTGAAGGAAACAATCAGTAAAGTACGTACCAGTGTGGCGTATGCCATCTCTGCCATAGCTCACTGGGATTGGCCTGAAGCCTGGCCAGAACTGTTTAATGAATTAATGAATGCATTGACAAGTGGTGACAGTAATGCAGTTCATGGTGCCATGAGGGTTTTAACAGGTATGAAGTGTTACATACAAGTACATATTATTCCCCAGTAACTGTCTTTGTTCAAGTTACCCACGCCAAGAAGCCTTGTCATTCCAAGTCAATAGAGAAGAAGCAACAACACCCTTAGATCACAACTATCTTCCAGCTGAATTAAGAAAAGTACTGGGATATAATATAATTCTAACTCCTCAAATGAAATATCTTGAAAAACAATTGTGTTTTGGGACATTTTGACTTCTATTTCGAACTCTGCAGATCTATGATGTAGACGCGAGTTGTTGTGACATAGAAAAACCAGGGTATATTGTATATATATATATATATAGTTATCCCAAAATAAAAGAATAATTCTTATGGTTTCACTGATAATTAACCCTATTCTGTTTTATTTTCAGAATTTACTCGAGAGGTTACAGATATACAAATGCCCCAAGTAGCCCCAAATATCCTTCCTGAGATGTATAATATATTTACCAATGCTGATGTGTACAGTATACGGACAAGGGCCAGAGCTGTGGAGATATTCAATACATGTGCTGGTATGATATTTAGTATCAATGAATTACATAAGGTAAGATACAGTTTGAATTGGATGTGTTCACTGGAAGACTGTATGTAACAGATATAATTACCGATCAGGACTTACCGTTTAGCGAGTCGAGGTCGTTGTAACGATTTTACTTGCTAAGCTAGGAGCACATTTACTAATAAGTAACACAGCAAGATTGTGATTGAGGAGAGTTTTGTTTACGTACTTCACATCTTTGGACTATCCTCAATAATAATCCTGCCGTGTTCAGCGGTAAAAGTGCTCTGTCTATCAAGTAAAACAACAACATCAACTTACCGAAGGATCAACTTTTATGAAATGTGTATGATACATGTGATCTTGTAGTGAACTCTTCCTGTATGTAATTTGTATACTGCTTATAAATATTTGTTTGTTGTTTGAGTTGATGTGAACCATTACATCACACTTGGTGGAGGCACCAGTACCTTAGCAAATGTAGATTACACTACTTTCCTGACTTGAAGGATGTCCTGTCCTGACCTTTAATACAATACAAAATTTACATATTAAGATCATTAATTATTATGCCATGTAATATGTGTGTGTGTGCATACTCTGTGTTTGTGTTGTGTGTGTGTGTTGTGTGTGTGTGTGTGCATGTTCTGTGTTTGTTGTGTGTGTGTTAGTGTGTGTGTGTGTGCATGCTCTGTGTTTGTTTTGTGTGTGTGTGTGTGTGTGTGTGTGCATGCTCTATGTTTGTTTTGTGTGTGTGTGTGTGTGTGTGTCAAACAGAATCAGAGTAAAAACGGTGCTTATGTTGTGTTGTAGCTATTACTGTCAACAAATTTCAAAGTGTTGACGGAGTAATATTTTTCTGAACTGATATTAAAGAATACTTCAGGACATCTACCAAAATACTAGTTACTTGTAGCATGTAAGACATTAGTATTAAATGAAAGAAGTGGTTGAGCAGATCATGAACATTCACAGACGACAATAAAAGTAATACTGTGATTGTAACACTGTTGTCTGTGTAATTCCATACAGGGTGTAGCCAAGCAGTTATTGTTCCCAGTGTTATCACAATTTGTCATAGCATTTGGCCAAGCCTTGACCTTTCCAGATGGAGAAAGGTCAGATAGTGGTCTCAAAATGGAAGTCATCAAGGTAAGTTAGATGTATATATCAGGGGTTTCATTTATGCTGTAGAAATGTAGAAGCCTCACCATCACTTCATCCATACTTTATAGGTATTCAGAAGTGAAGTGCCCCCACTCCACCCGGCCCCCAGCACTCTTTCTGACGTACTTTGTAAAGAGCATGTATTGATAAATTTGGTAGCTTTATAGACGTTGAGATTTGAACAGGGATGACAGATGATACTTTCTCCCTGAGATCTATTAGAGTATCCTGGTAACAAACAGTGTCATCTGTCATTGAGTGAACAAGCTTGACAATTTGAAGTTGAAAGCTATCTATCAAATTATGTTGTGTGTGTTGCTTAAATTTTAATACTCTTGGTAACTTTACACTTCACACTTGTTACTGTCATCACAGGCTCTCACCACTCTCGTTAAGAGTTACCCCAAACAAATGGCTCAGTGGTTGCCGGATCTACTTCCCCATATTTGGCGAACTTTAACAGACAGTGCTGCCGTCTATATTAGAACTGTAGTCAGTGATACAGAAGATGCTGATGACCCGGTGGATTCTGATGGTAAGTTGTGAGCCAATCACATCAATCTAAAAGTCAATAACCTTTCCAGTAAAGTGTGCCCTCTTTTGATAAAGTAGAGAAATGGTCCGAGCAGGTATCACTTGAGAGTAAAATCAAATTTTGGTATATGAAGTGTGCTGTATTATTAAAAGAATGATGTTGAAGGCAAGGTCAGTTTTCACCAAATAAAAAATAAATGGATGGACCTTATTTTTAAGTGTGCCCTCTAGTTAAGAAAAGAAATTTCTAATTTCTTGGCAATTTGTGAACTTGTGACACAATATATTTCTAAACAAACTTTGCTGTCAGCGTATACCTGAATTTGTATGGAATCTGAGTGTTCTGGCTAAATATTCATCGATGTGCATTGACAGTTTTACAAGGTTTTGGTACTAGGGTATAGTTTAGTGAACTTATGGCATGACAGTGTATTGGTTGGCTGGGAATGCAGCTTGGTCCATTGTTCCTAGACACACAGACATAGACACATATTCATGGATATTTCCAAAACCTTTTACATTCAGTGTCTCTTTACTTAACCGTGTACATTTCCACAATCATTTGAAACTTCAATTTCAGTTTACTTTCTTGTACATTTACATTCAGTGTTTGTTTATTTACATGTACATTTCCACAATCATTGAAAACTTACACGTAATGTCTGTTTACTTACAGGTGAAGTACTTGGCTTTGAGAACCTTGTGTTTAGTATATTTGATTTTGTACACGGTTTAATTGAGACCCCAAAGTTTAGAAGTACAGTGCTGAAAAGTTTAGACGATGTAGTTTATTATGTCATATTATATATGCAGATAACAGAGGAACAGGTTAGTGGTGGCAATCAGTGGGGTTTTTTTTTACAGTTTTGTTCCTTTTTATTGTATTTTATCACACATCAGCTAGATTTTACTGTTGTAATAATCACATGTGAAAATGGGACTGTCTTTCAAAGCTTTAGAATATATATATATCTAAGCATGGTTTGTTGCCAAATTTAAGCCTTTTTGTGAGATATTCAATCAACACCAAATTGGCTTGCAAAATTCATGTCGTACTGAGGATTAAAATTTGGATATAAAAAACAGTTGTCCAGCACAGCTATGGAAGAAGTTGATTCTGAACCCAAAAATGATCCTTTCCAATCCCTATGGCTCCATGGATGTAAATAGCACCAAGCATATTGTTTGTGATGTTTAAGCCAATCACATACAGTACTTGTAATATTTCTTATAAGTTATATATCTTTTAAAAATTGAAATGTGCAAATGGCTTTTGAAAGTTAAAATGTTGTATCCTGATTTTGTTTGTATTGTTAGGTGAAAACCTGGACAGATTACCCAAATCAATTTGTAGAAGATGAAGATGAAGACACATTTTCCTATTCTGTTAGAATTTCAGCACAAGATTTATTACTGGTAAGTTTACATTGTAATATATTTAGCCCCAATGCAACAATTGGAAAAGCACAAAGGGACTATAGAATGACCCATGTCTGTCCATGGACAAACCCTATCTCTGATACCCATAGTTCAATTTCAAGCAAACCTGGTACAAATGTCAGGACACTATGGTTATATGGGCATAACTTTATTTTGCGGCGTTGACCAGTTGGTAGAATAGTGCAGAAGACTTGTTGACTTTGGGAAATTTGTCAGTCTTGATGTCTTTCTGGCTCCCCTTCCCAAGGTGACACTGTGAAAGATAATTAATTAAGATGAACGACTGACAATGATTGTTGAAAATATGAATAACTTTAAAAACTTGGCATAACTACACTTGGGAAGAAAAATCAAGGGACCATAAAGGAAAATCAATGAACAATAAAAGTACAAGTAAATTAGTGTGTGCCAGTGGTTATATTAAATACAGGGGTAATCTGCAGTAGGTGACAAGACTTGTTATTTTAATTCATAAAAATAAATGCATAATTCAGTGTTGTTAAGTGTCCTTGCCTCAAATTCTTGACCTGTGTTGTGTTAGAGGAAAATGAAACGTAGAATTTAGTGAAAGAAAAGATTAAGATGGGGAATTATTTGTCTTTCTTTCAGTCTATAGCCAGTGAATTTCAAGCCGAGTGTGCGCTGGGTATTGTCAGTGCAGTTGATAGGCATTTACAGGAAGCTAAGGTTGCCATGGAAGCCGGCAATACACAATGGTAAGTCAAGAGACTGAGAGACAGGTTTCTCATCCTGAGATGCAGGGGCAGCAGTCAACATTCATCTTTACCTCTTTCCTATGTAAGTAATTCAGATAATGGATGATGACAGTTATTTTATGGTACAAAAGACTAGACATAGTAACTTGAAAAGACGGGCACCTGACTTTATAATCTTTCAATTCATACCCAAGTCTTTGCCGAAAGTAAAACACTTTCAAAGGCACAGAAGAAAACTTACATATATATATATTGCTCTAGCCTAGTCTAAGATCTGGATGTATTGACTGTCGTGGTCGAAATTTTTCAAAACTGCATTTCAGTTCCATGTGAAAATATGCAGTCAAGTTTAATGTAAAGCCTGTTTAGTCACTGCCACTAGAGGGCGTAGTAGTAGATTGAGACTGAATGTGACACCGTTGGATAGCCACAACAGATGGTCATAGATCTCAGGTAGTTGGTATCATCCTCCGTGTCTTTTCAATGTGGTTTCCTTGTTACGTATATGATTGTGAGCTGCTTCTTGCATGCCCCTCGCAAATCATCTCTCTTCTCACTGTTGACACATATGATTGGTTTCTGATACATGGCCAACCACAGGGGAATTCACACTGCTAGGGCATGGATGTTCAGCTAGTCTTGTACCCAAAGTATTCTACCATGCACTAGCCATTTAGAGCAAAAAATATGGAATATATACTCTGGTCATTCTACGTCACGACAACACATGTCTATGCCACTGGTTCGAAATATGAGTCAAAATGTTCAAAATTGCCATTACTCTCCCTAATTTTTCTTTGATATTACCGGTGCTGGTGTAATTATGTTATTCTCCAATATTTTTCTTCATTCAGTCGGAAAATTCGTGACATAAGGGTTGTCACTACTCACCTATCGACGTGTAGTGACAAAGACCCCTTAGGTCACTCGTAATTTCCCTGGCTGAATGAAGCAAAGTATTGGGAACTAACATCTAATTATGTATCATAGAGCTACTATTTCAAATTCTCCTCATCAAGTTTTTCATTATGATATTTTTGTTGTCTAATTTAAGGTGGAAGATTCATGAGTCATGTCTTTTAACCATGGGTTCTGTCAAAGCATTAATTATTGATACTGTGGCAGGTGGCAAATTAATGTTTGACATGGAAAAATTCTTAACATCGGTGATACTAGCTGATCTTAATATGCAAGGTAAGTTGAATCAACTACGATGTCTGCTCTTTCAAACAAACCCTATACTGGGGAAGCCTGTTTCTTATCTAACTAAATTGTTCTTGGGGAACGTAAAATGTGTATGATATACACAGTCGTTCGGTGATCCCTCGATGGTTTAGCTGTATTTTACCATATTGTATAAATAGTAATCAATCAATTCCTTGGATGACACCATGATTTCCATTCAGTGCACAACACATGGAGTACTGTAATTACATTCATGAGAACAAGTTCTTATTTTATTTCGATCCTCTAGTATGAGATAAAATGCTATCACAGGGACAGAGAATTCCATGTCATGCTATCGTCGATTTTTTCTCATATTTTCATCAACCTGAAAATGTAATTTTGCAGGCTAGGTGGAATATAGAAAATGGAAAATGAATATTATTGAAAAAAAAAATATACAACCAATTTTCTGGACATTTGAAATCACTGTCGTCAATTTACATTTCTATGTATGCCTACTACTACTGTGACCCTGCACACTAACAACTCTACGTTATGTTCTCATTTTCAGTGTCACCATTTTTACTAGGAAGAGCACTTTGGGCAGCCAGCAGGTTTACGTTAGCTATGAACCCAGAACTTATTCAAAAGTAAGTTTTCCTTGTAAATCTATCAAAGCTTGATCTATTAAAGGGGAGTGCCATTCCAGGAAATTAAGTTATTTTCATAAACATTTTGGGTTCTGGAGTCATTTCATGATTTTGCATTACGTAAATGTCACTCGGTTGCTAAGAAACATCAAATTGAAACCCTTTTTCACCTCTAATGTTCTTTCACTGATACACTGTTGCATAATGGGTCTTAGCAGACGTGATTATTCATTAGTTGCGGCACACTGACTATTTATCGGCATGTGTTTATTTGTGCATGATTTCACATGTTTAGAATCATTTATTGAGGGAAAAAATGTAAAAGTTGAAAAATTTTGATTCGATCAAATTTTGAATAAATATTGAATAAATTTTGGTCCTCTGTCAGATATGATTTCAATATGGACAGTTTGGATCATATTAGATTAGAAGTTCACTTGTAATAATTCAGTGCTTCTAGTTTACAACTTTGGTTTCATATTTATCTCATTGTCTAGATTTCTAGAAGCCACTGTGCATGGTATCCAGAAGACCCAGCCCCCTTCAGTTCGTCTTTCAGCTGTGAGGGCAGTCTACGGTTTCTGTGATCATCTGAAGACATCAAACAACACTCAGATTCTTGTTCCGTATTTAGCTCACATTGTGGATGGACTCGTAGCACTAGCAGTGGAATTCCATTCAGAAGTGTTAGCGTTAGTCATGGAGACTCTATGTATCGTTGTTACAGTAAGTGAACTGTGTTGTCACTGCCACTGAGTAAAATCTTACTGACGACTATAAGTCTGAAAACGATTTGAGTTTTCTGATTTGTTCTATTATAATGTTATTCAATACTGTTACTTCCATATAGTGAATCTTATGATGATTATGATTCTGAAAACGATTGTAAGTGTTCTAATGTGCTGTATTACAGTAAATTAACTAGACTGTCACTCCCACTGAGTGGATTAGAGTTCTAGCCCACACTCAAAATCTGTTGTGGAACGAACAGTGCCCCTTATGGCCAAACTGTACAATCTTTTGTTTATGATCAAAATATTCATACATACGGTCACCCATCAGAGTCTGTATCTTTCCTATTTCAGATTGATAAGGCATTTACAGTATCAGTGGAAAGTAAAGTAGCTCCATTGACAATAGCATTATTTCTAAAATATTGCCAAGGTGAGTCAAATTAGCATTGAATCTTCATCAAACTATTTTGGTAGACATTTGTTGAACCAACCTGACATGAAGTTTGACCTTTGACCAGTATAGCCAAGAAATCAGAGCTGAGTGTGCAAATTTTTACATTTTTTGTTCTGCTAAGATAAACAAACTTCTTGAACTTCTTGCTAAAGGTTAAAGTACAGAGTCTTGGTGTTACTATTTCAAGAAACTCTCTACACTAAGCCTAGTCTCTCAGCCTCGGTCGCATATGAACCTGTTCTAAATTTGAAAATACTACCAACAGCTGTACTTAAAGTGGCACAAGCTGAGATTATATTTTTTCCCATTAATGTCAATGTACGTCTTCTATAACAGTACAATTGTCTTCTAGCATCGTTAGAACAGTCCATTATGTAGTAGGGATTTCTTTTTTTAAACACGTATCATAAATTACATCATCGGATCATTTATGGGCTATATAAATACCTGGTTTGAGTTCAGTGAATAGGAAGTGGTGGTTAAGTATGCTTCAGTAAGTAGAATACTGCAAGTATGTTTTAAATATGCGGCAAAAACTGCAACCAAATAGGTCTAAACACAGCTTGTTCCCCTTTAATTTACATGGATCTCCAGCCACTTGTAATTGGCTACCCTCGTAGGTGTACATATGGCATCCTCTTAGATTTAACACAACTGTTGGAGGACAATTCAGAACAGATTTTCTTGCATCAAAGAGCAAAAGGTTTGGCTTGTAGAGAGCTTTTTTGAGATCTTAACACCAAGACAAATCTCTGGGCTATAAAGGTGTTAGAACCACAGCATTTCAACAACAAAGTAATAATTTATTTTGTTTTGTTTTGATGTTTGACAAACTAAAACTGAACACTATATTATAAACATTTCTGTTACAGATCACTTGATTACGTCATTGTCACAGGATATATTCCGAGAGTTGTCACAGAATGAAGGCTGCCAGCAATCTTTACAAGCCAGACTTCTACCACCATTGAATAGCATAATAACTTCAACCAGTGATAAAATTCCATTAGGAATGGCTTCTGTAAGTATGCCTGTAATATTAACAATTTTCTAAGTTGAATCAGAAGTTGTCGTCTTCTATTTTAATATGAAATACTGGGCCATTAGTTGACAGAGAATTGTGAGATATTCCCCCAGTTTATTTTGTACTGGCAAGGATTAGTCACATGAGGAGTCTTATACCCATTGATAAAATACAACGTGCGAAAATACACCAGTTCATTTGCTTGAATGAAGTGAGTGAACGGAAGACTTGATTCAAAGACAATATTAGGTAAAAATAACAATACAAGTGATACAAAATCAACAATGGCAGCCTTTGGTGTAGGTTCACATAACTTTTTTATAACTTTTATATATGTGTGTGGAATTTGTAATGTTACAGTAATATACTTGATTGTTATAACGTGTGGCGTTCTAAAAAGTATATAGAGTTATGCCAGCCATACTTAGATGAATTATTGACACTAATTACATTGTATCCCTTTGCATGGAACTTGTCTCATTCCTTCTTACCACGAGCATGCAAACACGCTGATCAGGTTGTAACACTAATGCAAGAACCTGGGATTGAAACCCTGGCCTTTAACCCATATTTTGTAGATGAGAAACACAATGACTGACATAAGGGGCCCTGTCACTGATGTACGAGTAACATAAGGGGGCTTGTCACTGTGTCATATGAGTGACAGAAGGGGGCCTTGTTCTACCACCCCATATCTTGTAGATTCATGACCATATCAACATTACAAAGTATTGAGTCCAGTTAGACTTTTTTATGTGGTTACAAACAACTGTAAAGTTATTTTAGTACATTAATGCGAGTGGAGTCATTGACATTGATTTATTTGACTACCACAGGTTGCCATGGATGTACTTTGTACAGTGGTAAGGAACAGCACAACACCAATTTCAGAAGCTTTGATTACCCAATCATTCCCAGCTGCAGCACAGTGTACATTACGAACTGATGACAATGCTGTAATGCAGGTAGGTCATAGTGCCAAACAGCACAGTGGTTAGTAGCACAGTGTACATTACGAACTGACGATAATGCTGTCATGCAGGTAGGTCATAGTGCCAAACAGCACAGTGGTTAGTAGCACAGTGTACATTACGAGCTGATGACAATGCTGTTATGCAGGTAGGTCATAGTGCCAAACAGCACAGTGGTTAGTAGCACAGTGTACATTATGAACTGACGATAATGCTGTCATGCAGGTAGGTCATAGTGCCAAACAGCACAGTGGTTAGTAGCACAGTGTACATTATGAACTGACGATAATGCTGTTATGCAGGTAGGTCATAGTGCCAAACAGCACAGTGGTTAGTAGCACAGTGTACATTACGAGCTGATGACAATGCTGTCATGCGGGTAGGTCATAGTGTGGAACAGTACAGTTGTCAGCAGCACAGTGCATATCTAGAAGTGATGAGAGTGCTGTCATCATGCAGGTAGGTCATAATGCACACCACCTCTATCAGCAGAATCATATTGACTGAGGTCAATGCAAATAAGTCATGATACAGAAGACCACAATTGTCTGTAACAAATTGTATCATATGGATGCTGATATAGAGATGGTTCGGAGTACGTGAACAGCACAACTGTGAACAGTACACTCACTACAGTGTACCTGTACATATCTAGAACTGATGACCATAAAGTCATGCAATTTTATCATAGCCTGGTAGGCTGTGTGCCCTCTAAGCTAATATGACGCGCCACTGACACACACAATTTCTAGTGACGCACCTAAATTTGTGTTCCCCCCATCTTTTACTATGTGGTGACTCACTAGAAATCCCAGTTTTTCTCATTTTGACTAACAAGAACAAAATTTGGCTATCGTTAGAGGGCACACTGTTGGTAGGTGAAAGTTGTAACACCATACACCATTGTCAGAACATCAAACCAATCATCAGCACAGTACATCATGCTAAATTGCTCCGCTGTACATCATACCATACATGTAAAACATTGCAGTGTGTGACCAGATTGTGTTAATCATTGTTTTACAGAGTGGTGGAGAGTGTATTAGGGCCTATGTATCTGTAGCCTTTGATCAGCTGGTAGCATGGCGTGATGAGGAAGGCAACAATGGTGTTGTCTATGTTGTCAAAGTGGTGTCTAGACTACTCAATCCAAGGACGTCAGAGTTCACAGCGGCTTTCGTTGGAAGACTGGTGTCAACACTAATATCTAAAGGTGGCAGTAGTCTTGGCAGTGACTTAGACTTGATGTTGAGGGCTGTACTGAGTAAAATGCAACAAGCCGAGTCACTGAGTGTTGTACAAGTAAGTCATGTAGTCAAACTTTTATTATCAATGACCGAAAATATTCATCAGCTTGGTATATCAAGAGATTTACAAAGGTTATAACACACAAGCAGTTCAAAGTTTTTTTAGCATTTAGCTTGCAATCTGTCTTGGTCGATGATCCTCATCAGAATGACAAATTCCATTGTTACAGCTGACCACTAGGTGGCGATATTATCAGCCGATTGTAGATGTTAGGTAGTTTATGGGGAAAAGAAGTGCCGTGTATATTTACACTATTTAGTGAGATATGGATGTGTGCCGCCATCTTGTTTGTAAACAGCCAATCAGATATCATGACTGCCACTGATATTGCAGCGATGATTATGGGATATCAATGTGTAGGAACTTGTAGTGGCCCCCTAAGTAATTAGTGGTACATGTTTATGCTTCAGTCACTCGTAACCCCTTACTAATTTGCATAACTTGGGCCCCCTAAGTAATTAGTGGTACATGTTTATACTTCAGTCACTAGTAACCCCTATCTTATTAGCAGAACTTGGGCCCTCCAAAGTAATTAGTGGTACATGTTTATACTTCAGTCACTAGTGTTGGTGTTTGCAAACCTAATGCACACCCAAATGAAAGCTGTATTAGAATTTCTGTGCAGTGTACCTGGTCCAACTGGGAAGACAGCATTAGAATTTGTACTTACAGAATGGTTAGCAAGACAACATCTCTTTTATGGTGCCTATGAAAGTAAAGTAAGGTAAGTTGCTATTTCATTTCATTAGCCTAGACTTTCATACATACTTCTCATGTCAAGCACCCAAATGTCTTGTGCCCTGTTTGCATAGGACCCAATTCCACCCACACTCCATCCCATGGCAAGTACCCCTTAGTCTAGCACCCCATATGTGTAGTACCAATTTCCATCCCATCCCGACCCCATTTATAACACCCATTTCAACCCCAGTCCATGGCAAGTACCCCTTAGTTTAGCACCCCATTATGTGTAGCACCAATTTCCATCCCACCCCGACCCCATTTATAACACTCCATTCAACCTCAGACCATGTCTACCATTCTCATGTCTGACACCTTTAAACAAGCTGAAACAAAACTCTTTGAACATAGTATCATAAAAAAAATAATCATAAAAAATCATTGTTGTGCTGTCTGTACTATGTATGCCGTACACAACCATGGCAAAGGGATATGCAGACCTGTCCTAGCATAGAGGTGATATGTTCACCCTCTCTTGTTATTCACAACCATATAGCAGAGAGCTCTGTAAAACACACTTTGTATTAAACAACCCTGTGGGCCACATACCTCACACATAGCTGTGTTCTGTTACATTGATGTAGGATGTGTAAGTTCCCTAACTGTGTAGCTTATCAAAACTCATACCAGCAATGAACTTGAAATACTGAACTTATTTTTTTCCCACAGCACAACAGCCTTAGTCAAGTTACTAGAACATATAATCACAACCAATGACAAGAGGTTTGAAGGTATCGTTGTCAAGGGAGACCAAATATTTAATCCAGGAGAAGGTATCCGTACACGGTCCAGAGCAGCACAAAGTACGTACCTCAAATGTAGTAATACTTTAAGACTTGTATTTTATAAGTATCTCATCCTCAGTATGTTTTCATCAAAATGTTCGTACTGAATCTTAAACATTTATACTGTCATGTTACTTCTAGATTGGCAAATGACAAAGTGGAAAACCACTGATCTACAATGAAATTTTTGATAACCGGGGTGTATTTTTTACATCACTCATCGATGGAAATATCACACTGTTTGGCCTTAACACTGATGTGATTAGTGTAATAGTCTAAGTTGAAGCAACTTCCCCAATATTCAGACAATCTCCAAACTTATTTCAAATTTTATTTTTAATCTGTTGATTTAATCCATATATCAGTTGTCAGTAGAAGGTAGTATGTGGTCTTGAATGTACTTAAAAATACACTTTCTAACTGGCCATATCTTCAAAGAGGTATTTTTACAGGTCATTTGAAGCCTGTGATTCCCATTACTCTTGGCCCAGTATTTTTCACAACTAACATCAAATTCTTTAATCTGAAATATGAAGTATTCCCGATTATTAAAGTCATAGCCCATATTTCATGTTTAATGTTTCATACATTACAGTGCCTAAGAAGTCATAGCCCATATTTCATGTTTAATGTTTCATACATTACAGTGCCTAAGAAGTCATAGCCCATATTTCATGTTTAATGTTTCATACATTACAGTGCCTAAGAAGTCATAGCCCACATTTCATGTTTAATGTTTCATACATTACAGTGCCTAAGAAGTCATAGCCCACATTTCATGTTTAATGTTTCATACATTACAGTGCCTAAGAAGTCATAGCCCACATTTCATGTTTAATGTTTCCCACATTACAGTGCCTAAGAAGTCATAGCCCACATTTCATGTTTAATGTTTCATACATTACAGTGCCTAAGAAGTCATAGCCCACATTTCATGTTTAATGTTTCTCACATTACAGTGCCTAAGAAGTCATAGCCCACATTTCATGTTTAATGTTTCATACATTACAGTGCCTAAGAAGTCATAGCCCACATTTCATGTTTAATGTTTCATACATTACAGTGCCTAAGAAGTCATAGCCCACATTTCATGTTTAATGTTTCATACATTACAGTGCCTAAGAAGTCATAGCCCACATTTCATGTTTAATGTTTCTCACATTACAGTGCCTAAGAAGTCATAGCCCACATTTCATGTTTAATGTTTCCCACATTACAGTGCCTAAGAAGTCATAGCCCACATTTCATGTTTAATGTTTCCCACATTACAGTGCCTAAGAAGTCATAGCCCACATTTCATGTTTAATGTTTCATACATTACAGTGCCTAAGAAGTCATAGCCCACATTTCATGTTTAATGTTTCTCACATTACAGTGCCTAAGAAGTCATAGCCCACATTTCATGTTTAATGTTTCTCACATTACAGTGCCTAAGAAGTCATAACCCACATTTCATGTTTAATGTTTCATACATTACAGTGCCTAAGAAGTCATAACCCACATTTCATGTTTAGTGTTTCATACATTACAGTGCCCGAGCAATGGACAACTATTCCAGTGGCTGTCAAGATATTTAAATTACTAGTAAATGAGTTATCAAATGCCATGGAAACCAACATGTCACGGCAAGCATCAACTGGTGGAGAGGATCTCGATGAGGTAAGAATTAGATGTAATTTATGTCTTAGTGATTATAAGAGTTAGACATCTTATCATATCACTGTTATAGTAGTAGTGTACCCCTCCAAGCCAATTTGACATACCACTCTCTGATGCACAGCATTTTTCTTGTGATTACCCAAATATGGTGCGCCCCTATCCCGTCATACGTGTATGTTGTCACTAACAAGGAAACATACTTTTTATCCAAGTTCATAAATTTAACGTGATTTTGCATCAAGAAATACTAATAGCTCACCAAAGCTTTCCCCAGATAGCCATCATGGCTTGGTTAGTGTTTTCTGAAGTCGCAACGCACCATTATCCCAAATTCTCAGAAGTTGATAGTGTTCCCCATCACAGTTCATTGAGGGTTTTAAAGTCTGTATATGAATTGCATCCTTAATCCCCTCACAAACCAGTCCCAAGTTAAAGTTATGAACTTATACTGAATGTCTGCACAGGTCAGCTTTTATCATACTTTTTTATCATTTTGACCAAAAACACAGAATTTCATCTCGCGTTGTTTTCACTGACTGTAAACCCTTTCATCGATGCATGGTATACTTAGTAATGTAAATATCCAGGGATATTTCCCATTCGTCAAGAGCCAAATGAGAAAAACTTCAAAAGTTTTGTATTTTCTGCTTTTTCTTTCCTCTACCTGTCCTTAGACTGAAGGATGGGAAGATTGTGAAGAGGATGATGGTGATGATGGTGAGGGTGAAGCCCAAACACTATCAAGTATTTTAGGAATGTATGCCCCAGCCACAGATTTTCCTGGTAAGTATTGACCTCTTGTGTTAACTTTTCAATGTTGTCACGTGAGGGTTTTCAGTGACTGAGCAGTTAGGTCGACCACCTCTTATCTCTGCAGTCTGGGTTCAAACCCACCAGGTGTAGGCTGGGTTTGATTAAATTTTAACCAGGTTTGTATGTAAGAAGGGTGATGCTCAGTTTGACCCTGCCAAACAATGCAGGTGTTCCCCGGGTACTCTGGTTTCCTGCTTCTTCAACACTGGAGCAGAGCTCTTGTGGCAACCATTCAACAAATTTCATTCAACAAATTTATTTTGAAGAATAAAGATTTTTTTTTAAAGTTTGAAATTGACATTGAGAATTTAGCCAAGTCTTTCGTTTGAACCCTCCAATCATCAAGAATTCATGTCAGTACAAATTCTCAGCTATACAGCTCTATCAGCCACCGTAACTATTATAACTATTATAATAATGCACAGTTCAAAGAAATAGACAAAATAGTACACCATGTTATTACTTTAGTTTGCAAACCACTACATCATGGACATGTTATACAACTAACTGTGACATCAGATCGCGGACAAATGGAACCTGTTACAAAGAGGGAACTGAACAAATGAATAGGATTAATAACACTTGGCTCAGCATGATGGAACAGCAGAGACTTGTATTACAAGTTTGAAGGTTTGATGAGAACAGTTTTCAGGCCTCTTTTAATTGTACATGTGAAATAGCAGGGAATTGGAAATTTGTTTGTGATGGTGAAATATTATGTAAAGTGGCCATAAAACTGTCCTTATCAAATGATGGAATGTAATACAAGTCTCTGTACTTCCAACATGCGTTGCCAGGTGTTATTAATCCAATTTATTTGTTTACTTTCCCTGTTTGTAACAGATTCCAGTTGTCCATAGTCTGATGTCAGCAGTTGTACAATAGATCTGGCATCTCATTTGGTATGTTATCATCAAGATATTATTCTGATATATGATATATTTTCAGGTTATGAGTTTGAATGCGATGACGAGGAAGATGATCCTGATGCATTGAATGATCCAATATACCAAGTGGATGTACAGGTAATACTATGAAAAGCTAACTGTAGACAAATTAAGATAGACACAAACTACTATGGAAAGCTAACTGTAGACAAACTAAGATAGACACAAACTACTATGGAAAGCTAACTGTAGACAAACTAAGATAGACACAAACTACTATGGAAAGCTAACTGTAGACAAACTAAGATAGACAAACACTACTATGGAAAGCTAACTAGACAAACTAAGATAGACACAAACTACTATGGAAAGCTAATTGTAGACAGACTAAGATAGACACAAACTACTATGGAAAGATAACTGTAGACAAACTAAGATAGACAAACACTACTATGGAACGCTAACTGTAGACAAGCTAAGATAGACAGACAAAAACTACTATGGAAAACTTTTTGTAGACAGACTAAGATAGACACAAACTACTATGGAAAACTTTTTGTAGACAGACTAAGATAGACACAAACTACTATGGAAAACTTTTTGTAGACAGACTAAGATAGACACAAACTACTATGGAAAGATAACTGTAGACAAACTAAGATAGACAAACACTACTATGGAACGCTAACTGTAGACAAGCTAAGATAGACAGACAAAAACTACTATGGAAAACTTTTTGTAGACAGACTAAGACAGACAAAAACTACTATGGAAAACTTTTTGTAGATAGCTTAGATAGACAAATTAAAAGTATCACAGAAAGCAAATTCAAGACATCTATAAAGATAAACTCAAACTCTAATTAAATATGTATATTGTGCATTACACATTCCCACCAAAGCCATATCATGATGTTGACCCTTCCTAATCAAAGTATACATCATGATTTCTTTCCTTTGTATTGCAGGCGTATTTGACAGAGTTCCTTCAACGATTGTCCCAGCTACCATGTTATGCCTTGTTCATACCAGCCTTAAATGATAATGAGAAACATGTCTTAATATCAGCCAGTATACCAGTTCCAACATAGACAATTTATCTTCTCTTTTTTTTTTCATTTATCAGCATGAAGTAAAGAATAATTTGTTGTCTTCCATTGTTCTCTCAGACAGTGGTTTCTTTCAGAAGCTAGACTTAGGCTCTCTAAGTAACAAGAAGTGGCACTCTTGTTTCTTTCAGAAGGCTCTCTAAGTGACAGGGGGTGGCACTCTGGTTTCTTTGAAAAGCTAGACTTAGGCGATCTAAGTAACAGGGGGTGGCACTCTAGTTTATTTCAAAAGCTAGACTTGTACTCTCAAAGTGACAGGGGGTGGCACTCTGGTTTCTTTCAGAAGGTACACTAGACTCTAATTGACAGGGGGTGGCACTCGGAATGCAACAGGAACAAAATATTTCTCCACCTTTGACTTCTAGAGAAATGTTTTATTTCTTAAAGAAGATGGATTTTGAATTTTTGTCAAAGTAAGGTATTAACTTTGAATCATAGCTGTGATACAATCAGAGGGCATTCTTTACCAAGTTGATGGGTGTTGGCAGAGTTCTGTAATATATTCCCAGTGGAACACATATATTTTGGTGTCTTACAGTGCCATATCATCTGGTCATGTCATATTTACAACAGAATGCTGAATAGAAGAGTATGGCTCTTGCATTTAATTTTTTTAGGCTGGGTCATCAGATTTTAGCCAATCGAATCAGCTACAGTTTTCTATTGATTTTCATTGGTCGAACAGACTGCCACCTTACAAATTTGGTAGTCTAGATACAATGTTTAGTAATCTATGTGCCCTGGAGTACTGCTAATTTTTCGAAGCCCTGAAGAGAGCGACTGATTAGAAAGACACAAGGCAGATCCATGGTTTATCGAAGTGCAGTCATCTGATGTACTGCTAAGACAATATATAATACATAAGGAGAATTTATAATTTGGTTACAAGGTCAAAGACAGCAATGTAATGGTCACGTTTTCATGAATATAAATTGATGAATTGGTTTTTATATTTTAAAGTTTTTTCCAGACCAAACTGAAAGTAGTGATTATGATCGTAAATTATGAAAACAGCAGTTTATCTATCATTCTAAAAGTCATATTGACTAGTCAGTCAGCTATCACTTTTTGCAAGCCATTTAAAGTTCAACAGTAGTCTAGTAACATACATTATATAAAAGATTTCAAATAGTGTAGCAAGTTGAGGTAGTGAATTGTGTCCATGTATGAAAGGGAGATGCAAGTAGGACTTAAATTAATAACAGCGCACAATATACCATAGTATGGTTATCAGAAAGACAAAAGATTGTATAGTCTGGTCTCAAGGGGGCGCTGTTCCAAAGTAACTTCTGGGTCAAAATGAAGGCCACAGTAGTCAAGTACTACAGCCTCTTTTGAAAAAAAAAAGATAATTTCCCACTGTTTCACAGCAAAAGTCAATGGCATATATAGCAAGATGTATATATGTATCCTAGTAATTCTAAAGTATTCCAAGATATTGTGACCAGAGCTTTCTGAATCTCAAAAAAAAAAAAAATGAGTGTCTTGTTTACCCCAAATCAGGTATACATAACATGTATGTACAATAGTTACAGATGGAATAGTGAATAAGATTGTAGATTTTATACTGAACTGAAAAGGTCCAGTCAGCTTTATCACATCCTCTTTGTTGATAACCATTGCTTTAATTGTGTGTTGAGACTAGTAATTATTCATTAGGCGCCATCAATTAAATACTTTGTTTGCCGTCCTTGAAATTCCCCAATCTACCAGCCAGACAGGAAAAAAACAAAGACAGAAAAAACCCACAATGCTAGGATGTGATGTACATTCACTCTTCTGTTGATTTATTTTCTGTTTGCCCCTAAATCTACTAGACTGTTGAAATATAAAAATAAAAATCCAAAGTTGGATTGTCGGAAACAACTATTTAGAGATATGTGAGTTGTTCTGACGATATTTGAACGGTCTTTCCATTCAGAATAGCCTCAGTACAAAATATGGCCTTTCAAATTTTGAACAAAATAAAATGTGTTTGTTTTATGATCTAAATCTACCTACAAACTTACCAGCACGTAGACGGTGAACAAAGAATTAAATTGATGGTGCCTTATCAATTCGTACCAAAATATATCAGACAAATCCATTAGTTAATATTCAATTCAAGAATGTGTGTAAAAAAAGTGAAATATTACTAGGAGCTTCCTATGAAAGTTTTCAGTAAGTAAGAATTGAATGTTAGCTGCTAAGCCTAGAACCATAGACCTTCCATTTATGTTGGTGAAGGGTCTATGCTAGAACTTATTGACAAGTATTGTAACTATAGCATCTCTCTATATAACATAGTATGAGCCTCAGAAATAAAAATCTTAACACTTTTGTTGTCACTTTACTCATAAAATCCAAACTTTTTCTCAAAACCCCAAGGGTCACTCACTGTTCATGTTATTGAAATAGGTCTCAAAATGATGTCAAAATTTAGGAGCACCCTTATTCAGACGTTCTTCAGATCCTGATCCTAAGTTACAAAATTCGAGGGCAAAAACATGACCAATATGAATAAAATTATACAACACTTTTAAAATAAAGAAAGAGACAGTCTTCTTTCTGGGGTTTCAGCATCAAGAGTAGCTATGCTTATCCCAAGACCAGCCTTGATCTCTCTCTCATGGTGTAATGCAAACACCAGAATTTGTGATCTGTATTCCGAAAAGAAGCCCCATCCCAGCCTCTTTTTACGGCACCGTCCAAGACATGACACAAGATATTTCGCAATGTCCAGGAAGAAATATCAGCTCTTGTTTACGAGATTAGGTGAACCCCAAAATTTCTTTTATTATTTCAAAAGGACCAGGTGAAAGCTTTAATTAATATGGCAAAGTTTTTAAGAATTTGGATTTGGTCTCTGAGGCTCATTCTACCTAATTCAACTTGCTAAGTCATAGTTATCAATGTATAACAAATATGGAAGTATGCACTATACCAATACATTATTATATTAACATATAAGAGATAATGGGAATTGTGCCGCTTTTCCACCATTTTTTTTTTTTTTTAGTGATTTTCACTCATGATTTTTATGTTCATGATAAAATACAAAGCTAGAGAGCCAAAAACGCTGTCTTCTGTTGACAAAGACAGTTACTTTGTACTATTGGTTTTTTTTTATGTTGTAATATTGAAAGATATTTAGAGCAAATTATTGGGGGGGGGGGTATGTTTGTCGTAATATTGAAAGATATTTAGACCAAATCATTTTATTTTCCATGTTGTTTATTATTTATTTAGGAGGTATCTCTGAACTTGAAAGGAAAACTTCACAATTGCAATGTCTCTATACAATAACATTATTGTAGCAACCTGTAGGATAGGAATAGTGCATCGATTAACTTTGTGTGTGTTATATCAGCAGGCCAGGATATCCATTGACAAACCATTACTAAATTCTTAA
The DNA here is from genome assembly GCF_964340395.1 of Glandiceps talaboti. Taxonomy (NCBI): domain Eukaryota; kingdom Metazoa; phylum Hemichordata; class Enteropneusta; family Spengelidae; genus Glandiceps; species Glandiceps talaboti. Next base: position 21,924,970 of record NC_135549.1, read on the forward strand.
ACTTTCACAAGTTTTACAATAAAATACTGCCAGACTTACATGTAAGTAATATTGTGTGCATGTCTTGATTCTTTGCCATGTATATGTATGTATATATGTATGTATGTATGTATGTATGTATGTATGTATGTATGCATGTATGTATGTATGTATATATGTATGTATGTATGTATGTATGTTTGTATATATGTATGTATGTATGTATGTATGTATGCATGTATGTATGTATGTATATATGTATGTATGTATGTATGTATGTTTGTATATATGTATGTATGTATGTATGTATGTGTGTGTGTGCATGTATGTATGTATGTATGTAAGCATGTATGAATGTCTGTCTCTATATGTATATATGCGATGTGTTTTATATATATATATATATATATATATATATATATATATATATATATATATATGTGCCATTGTTCTCACTGTTGTTAAACTATACACACATGCACTGTATTTGTGTTAGCCTACTCAAAATTAATAAATGTCAAGAAACATATTGAGTAATTTTATATCTTGATTGGCCAACAAAATGAGACAGCGAGAGAAAATTGACACAAAACATGTAGCTTGACTCCTATCCTGACCTGAATAATGCCTTATTTGTACTAGTACTAGAAGCTGATAATTTTGACTTCTATCACCACTCAAACACCACTTGTAGTACAGGTTGACCTATATTAAGAATAATACACTTGGGAGAACTGTGTCCGATGTTCCATGCACATCACTTTTTATACATCCTTTGGTGTAGTCATGCATGGTGGAGGTAAGTCACAACAGACCTGTAGAAACTATACTTGATGAGGGACCAAGAATGTCCAAGAATGTGAAGGGTTGGAGGTGAGGATATAGTAAGTGATTCTCCAAGGATCATGAAAAATCCTCTTCACAGAGTATACATAAACACATACACTACTAGTACAAGCATACATACATACATATATATATACATACATACATACATACATACATGCATGCATGCATGCATGCATGCATGCATCCATCCATCCATCCATCCATCCATCCATCCATCCATCCATCCATCCATACATACATACATACATACACACACACACATATAGTAAAGAAAGATAACACATTTCTTAGAACTTGCCAAAAAGTATTGTTTGTATTTTTAAAAAAGAAACTGTTGATTACAGAACATTTTTTAAATAAGTAGTCTTGTGATATACAAGCAGTCTGAAAACACAGCACAGTTGTACATGTATTATAAGTAAGTCTAGTACTAGAACTTAGTAAACTACACTAAATATCTATAGAAACTCTATGTATTTTCTATCTTCAAATATTTCTTGCTACATTCTGGACTGAGTGATGCCACCATAGAGGGCAGCATTCAAGTACATGTATCCTATTAAAGTATTGAGAACCAAGGCAGCATCTAAAAATGTTGCCATTCCAATACCTTTCACTCAAATTAAAAAAAAACACGACTAAACATGAACACAAATAGATAACAAAAGTTTCCTCAGTATTGCGTAACAACAAAGATAAACTATCAATAACCAACTTTCTGAAAAGATTAGCCTTGGCCTTGTAGATATGTACACAGCAAATGAGATTCAATATGTGGAAACTGAATAATACCCATGCCAAGCAGTTTCTGGGGTATCTTACAAAAGTTAATTCATGTTTTTAAATACAAAACAAACAAAAATGGACTAATGTCTGAAATGTTATTATGACAGTAAAGTTGTTTTGAGACATGTTTTGATCTGTCCTGGCTGGCAAACCCTTACAGACTGACTTCAATATTTCCCTGGTTACGGCCAACTCCAAGGTGGCAGTATAACCAGCCAATCAGAAATCCTTAGTTCCAGCTGACAGCTAGGTGGCAGTATAACCAGCCAATCAGAGGTGAGGTAGTTGTAGATGCCAGCTGTAACTTTAGAAATTAGTCATTCTGATAAGGGTTCCTCAACCAGGGCTGACTGACTGACATCTTTCTTGTTCTTTATAAAAATTGAGCTGCTTGTGTGTTATAATCTTTGTAATTCATTCCATCTGACCAGCTGATGAACATTTTAGGTTATCATGAATACTTTGTGGAATGGAAAAATTAATGTAAAATTGTTTATTTATAGGAACTTTGAACTTGTATAGAACACAATGACTTCAACTATCGCTGAAGAAAGCTAAATTTGAAGACACACAGAATTTAGCAGATCAACAGAGGAGACGGCAACATGTAATTCAAGTACCTGTGCACTGCCACCAATATCCATCTTGGAATGGTGTTGTTGCTATAGTAACTTTAACAACCTTACTTTATGATTCCAAGATGAATTTTTTCACATTTTCTCATTACAATCTGTTCCTATGAAAAAAATTTGTCCTCACAGGATGCACCTTACATAAACCAATATGTAACTAAACCTGAACATTCAACAACTTCAAAATGGAAACGAGCAGTGGTCAACAGGAAACAAGTTAATCTCTTGAGAATGACAACAAAGTGACTGACAATAACTTCTTGAGAGCAGTAAAAGTGAACTTTTTCATATTACACCATCACACAACAGACACATTTTCATGGACAAAAATAACTGGAGTAAAGTGATAACAATGCATCATACAAGATAAGTAAAAATCTGCTTGCGTTGAGAACATGCTTGAGCATGTTAGCAGCACCAGAATATTTCTTCAGAAGGTTAAACCTTACAAGTTACATGTACAATAATGTGTTCGAGGAAAACCTCAGTCTGTGTAAAGCGGGAAGAGAATTCTCAATCTTCCTATTTCTGTCTCTGTAATTCAAATAATTTTGAAGCTGAAGGCTTTGTATACAGGTTATCATGAAAATGAGCTCTTTAATAATAGTGGTTCTCCAGATCAAAGCACAATGTCTGACTTGCAATCACAATTGAGCATGCTCAGATGCAAAGCACTGTGGGTAATCATGGTAATACCTGATATTGGGTGAGCAGGAGAGGCAAAAATTAGCCCTTCTTCCACAAGAGTCTGGGTAGCGAAGACTAGATTATCCATGGTTCAAACAATATGACGAGTTGTGTTTACAAAACTGTGATTGATTCATATCTGCAGTGGGATGCTACCATTTCCCATGATGCATCAGTCAAGATGGCAGGATTGATAGTTTCCTACTGTAAGACATATTGAGATCTGATACAGAAATGTCAATGGTGAATAGATCGCATGCGCAGTAGACGGTTCAATTCTGTGCAAATTCCTATCAAACAGAAAAGCATTTTCTTGTTCACCTTTTTTTTTTGCACAAATGTGTTCAATTGTTTAGGTTACCCTACAGACAATTCCTCTTGTCTACATACTATATATATTCTTGAATTTAGAGAAGAGAAAATGGAAGTAAAAAATTTGTCTCCTCTACCAAAACAAAATTAATTCCTGTAAAAATGACAATACTTAAAATGACATCAAACTGGGAAATATCCGTCTTGACAACTCCTGTGTTAGACAGAATCTAATACTTATTTATACATGTCTAGATTTGTAACTAAAGCATGCATTTCGAACTGGCAGTGATTCTTTCTCAACGTGTTAATAAATATCTCATTCTCAAAATTTTCTAAAAATGCTATAACATTATATACATAAGTTTGAAAAAAGAAACGAAGTAAAAATCTGATATATTTAACCGTAAATCTTGAAAAAAAAAAGACAAAAAATAATGAAAAGTCTAGTAAAATGGTCAAAAAGCATAATATATGTACACATTGTCTGATTAATAACTGACTTTTGTGAGTTTTAGGTTTATTTGTAAGTCTTGTGGTTATTCAATAAACCTAATAAAAAGTAGAAACCAAACTTTAAGAAAATGTTCACAGTGCCCATTGCCCGCAATTCTTAAATTCTTGAAATATTTACAAAGCTGAAAGACCGAGTAAGATAGTAAAAATTGACGCAAAAATGAGAAGAAAATGTTTTTACAATATTGAGAGAGAGAGAGAGAGAGAGAGAGAGACAGACAGACAGACAGACAGACAGAGACAGATCAGAGATAGACACAGAAAAACGACACAAAAATGAGAAGCAAACGTTTTTACAATTAAGAGAGAGAGAGAAATAGTGAGAGAGAGAGAGAGAGAGAGAGAGAGAGAGAGAGAGAGAGAGAGAGAGAGAATTAACACAACAATGAGCCACAAATGTTTTACAATATTGAAAGACTGAGAGTTAAATGACATGAATACACGATGTAAAAGTTGTTATGATTTTCTTTTAAAGTCTTATCAGTTAGTTGGATTGATCTCAATGACTGTTCATCATGTTGTCACTCAAGGACTATCTGCATTTACTGCTAAATTGCCAGGGTTTCAAAAACATTCATTTCCATGGTTTCCCACACATTTTAAAACCGCAATAAATTTCTATAATGTCATTTTTACATAAACCACAGTATGAAGCCTCAAGGCAACTTCGAAATTCAGTGTAATGTTGTTTTGTACATAAAGGAGATATTTGTCATTCCAGTATTACAAGATCCTGGAATACTTTATTGCTTTCTTTTCTCCTTTTGCCGTCCTTCAGGGTTTTTTTGGGTTTTTTTATTCTGTTCATCGTTTTGTCTAGATCTTTCAAGTTAAATATGTGCATACGATTTTTGTACCGTATGGCTTCTCCTTATCTTGTAAGTTCATGTACATAGCATACATCCTGTGATTCAAAAATAAATTCAACAAATTTTACAGTCATTCAAGTTCAATATTCCAATCATCAATTCTTGAAAACAAAAACAAAACAAGGGAGTAAAAAAAATTAAGTTTTACAAGAGTACAATGATGAATGTACAAAAATTAATGATAGTAGAGAGGAAGACTGCTATATAGGAAGCCTAAAGTTGAAAGTACACAATCTACTCTGTACACAAGTAGAATAATATAAGTATATGATAAATAAGTAGCTAAAGTTGAAAGTTTAAAAAATACTGCAAATGGCAATGTGCACAACTGAAATCCAATGTCTGACATACACATGCAGTGAGAAAAACACCTCAAACATGAAAACGCCCCTTCAGGATAATGGAACATCCCATGGACTTTAGCCAAGTCATTATCTAATTCTAACAATATATAACCCTACCGCATAGAAGGACTGATTTGATAGAAAATCACTCTTTTGGACACAAGTTGAAAACCACTGATTGGATCACTTTCATTTGACCAATTTTTCATCTAGACACCAAAAGTAAAGTCTCCACCAAATCTCAAAGCAATAGGTCTAGCGGTTTTTTGACTTTAAATCACTCACATAGACACACACATACATACATACATACATACATACATACACACAGAGACAGACATTTCAACATGCCATTAGCACTACTGAACCTCAGTTCAGTTGTGCTAAAAAAAGAAAAAGAAACAAGGTAATGAGATACAGGCTATACAACAATTGGCAAGTACCCTTTCCCATTTGTAACTTTTGACATAACACACATCAGTTATTACTAATGTTTCAACCCCAATGTTTGAATCCCATGGTACTGGATTACAACACAACTATCATATCATTAAAGCCATAGAGATTTACAAAGGATCATTTCTTTGTTCAAGACAAACAATTACTATAGCTCGACTGTTGATGTTCAAACCCAAATTCTAAATTCTTGTCAAACATGGGCTTTTAACTTTAAGCACCCCAACACAAGACAGGAGATATTCTCAAAACAATTTTGATTACACACATTTGTCTGTACTCTACCAGTATACATGTAACACGCTCTTGTCAAGTCTATTGCCATAAAACAGTTTATGGTTGTTTTCAATGTCTTTTTTCTCTTTTACCTGATATTTACAAATGCTATTTCAGATTACTATTCAAGTTTTTTTTTTACTCCCAAAGCATAAAATTATGGAAAAATAAATCCCAAATTTGCACTGGTTTGGTTAATAGTTTGGCACATTAAAGGAACCAAGACAAACACTACTGTCACCAATATGGAATAAAAGGATTGGAATCACTATGTAGATGATCATCATTTGATGGCGATGAGATCGGTCATTTCAATGTAGGATTTCTTTCCATACTTTTTCAACTTAGTGAGTAAGAAACTTACTTCTTCTGACCTTGTCGAAACTGTGTATGTCAGAAAACATATTTTCATATTTGAGACTCCAACAGCGGGTAGGTGACGACAACTCTATAGACATACTGACTCGTTACAAATGAACACGAAGTATGTATATTAGTTTGAACACATTGTTACTTCTGAAATCATTGAACTCTGGGATGAATTTAAACTTTATGCATGTATTTAGATGAGCGAGACTTCAATGGTAACACTATGTTACTTTTATTACGTATTTACCCGAGATTGCTTGCACTGGTGTGCGTGCATACTAGTGGTATTTTCACTGCAGTGCAATACCAAAAGCATTATTGCATACCTGCATGCAAATGATATGCAAATGAGTATGCGATCGTTCGTTCTACACAAAAGTGTGTGATCGCACAGTGTCACTTTTATGGAAATTTGTTGCTTAGGATAAACACATGTAATACTAACAGAACCCCATACTGCACAAGTGCAAGTGTGGGTATTGATGGGTATTTACGCTCATGCTTGCAGTGTTTTCTGCTGCACTTTCATGAGCGTACTGCGACAGAAAACACTGCAAGCACTCATGCAAATACCCCAAGTATGCCACACTTACACTCGTGTGTTTTGTCGTATTAGTTGTAATTTCAATACATTGGGAAAGAGTTGGCACATCTGAAGTGTTATCCACACCTACCCACATGTTGTATCAAGAGTTATGTGTACTACAGTTTCACAAAATGTCAAATGGAATTGACTGGATAACTATGAACCCATAGTTCTTAACAATTGAATCTTACAATATTCAAGTATCAACGAGTACTGGTTTGTTCTTCCCATTGTCTTGCGCTATAGTCAGCTACTGCGGTTGACTTCTCCGCAACCTCAGACTTCTTTGTCTCTTTGCTGGACAACTCTCACTGTTATCTGACTCGACGACAGGATGGCTTCTTTTTTCGGGCTTCTTGTCTGCTGCACACTGCTGCTTTCCAGAAGTGTGTCGAGAGCTCACTGGCTTCTTAGTCACTTTTTGTTGAGCAGCCTTTTGATTTTTGCTATTTTGGGGTGCTGTACGTTTTTGTGACGAGCCTCTCGTCGGCTTTGTTGACGTTTGACCTTTTGGATTCCCATCGCGTTTACTATGGAGGTTTGTACATGGTGTAGGAATTGGAGGACCGCACTCTGTTGCAGGCTGTGGTTCAGATAACACTTGTAACATCTGATTGGTGAATACGTGCACATAATGATCTTTTGATTGGCTCTTTTTTTGTGTTATTGATCTCACTTTTTTTCGAGATTTATAATCCAGCTTTTTATTTTTAGTTACTGGAAAGCAACTGTGTACTCCTTCCGAACCAACTATCCGAAGCTTGTTATCTGAGGGACTGATGACAATATACGTTCCATCAGCAGTTTTGTACTCACAAGCTGACTGCCTATGAGCTGGACTTCCTAAAGTGCATGTACTTTTAGAACATGTGCAAAGCTCACCCAATTCCTTCATTCCACTTGTATTAATCTCGGTAACAGCAGTACTTGCCATTGTCTTAGAGTCACATGTAGAAATAGGTGTATCTGAGACAGTCTCTACTTCATCGCACTTTCGTTTTCTGGATCTATTTTGACTGTGGTTGTTTTTCTTGACTTGGCTATTTCTTCCTCCCTGTGTTCTAGCACTGCACGTTGATTTTGTCTGTTTGTCTATGTTAGCTTGATCTCTAGCCTGTGTATTAGCCCCACTACGGGTTCGTGGCATATAAAATTTGCATGCTATGTCATCCATGTTATTCACAGTGTTTGTTTCAGCCACACATTTCTCTACTTGTATCTCTGTGATAGAGTCCTCACTTCTTGATTTCTTATCTTCAACATCTAACTCTACAGTTTGTATACAAGTACTAGGTGTATCATTAGCTGCTACTTTTTTGTCCCTTGTATGTTCATTTACCATTTTCCGTGATTTTGGTGTTGGTTTGCTTTCACTTTTTTGGGTCTTATCAATACTGTTATTTTTATTTTGTTCTTCATCTAATTTACAATTCATACTGGCACTCTGTCCTTTGCTCCTCTTCCAAGTCGGTAAGCTTCCCACTTCCTCAGCAGAGGTCCCCAAAAGTCTAAGAGATCGCCTGAAACAGGGATGGAAAGCTTTCCAGGAATCATCGGGTGAAAGTTCAACCTTATTGTTTGAGTCCCTTTGTGTAGCAGACACACACTTGGTGCTGCCATTATCTGTGACAGGCGGACATGTTCTGCTGTCTTCTCCAGATGGCAAACATTCAATGGTGCTCACATCTGAAGCAGGGATACACTTTGTGGTGTCATCTGTAGTGGGCGTACATTTTGAAGTATTCTCTGTAGTAGGCATACCATTTGTGGCGTTCTCTGTAGTAGGAGTACATTTTGTGGCGTTTTCTGTAGTAAGCGTGTGTTTCGTGGTGTTCTCTCTAGGAAGCGTACGTTTTGTAGCATTCTCAGTGGTTGGTGTACGTTTTGTAGCATTCTCTGTGGTAGGCGTACGTTTTGTAGCGTTCTCTGTGGTAGGCGTACGTTTTGTAGCATTCTCTCTAGGAGGCATACGTTTTGTGGCATTCTCTGAGGTAGGCGTACGTTTTGTAGCGTTCTCTGTGGTAGGCGTATGTTTTGTAGCATTCTCTCTAGGAGGCATATGCTTTGTGGCATTCTTTGTAGCAGTTGTACATTTTGTGGCATTCTCTGTAGTAGGTATACGTTTTGTAGCATTCTTTCTAGTCGGCATACATTTTGAATTGTTCTCTGTAGTAGGTGTACGTTTTGTGACATTCTCTGTAGTAGGCGTACGTTTTGTGACATTCTCTGTATTATGTTTTGTGACGTCCTCTCTAGAAGGTGTACACTTTCTGGTGTCCTCAGTAGCAGGTGTAGATTTTGTTGTGTCCTCACACCTCACATCAGGTAAACACTTTGTGATGTTTAACCTTTGTGCTAGATTTTCCCTCTCAGAATGACTGCTGTCCACATTTGGTGTTTGTTCAATATATTCTTTGGCTTGCGGTGATTGTTTTCTTTTCACAGAATGTATCCTATTAACAGTCCTAACAGGCTTTGTCTTGCTTTTCTCATTCTTGAGTTTTGTTTCCTGGGACACCATTGGTTCTACAACAGGGAGAGATTTTGAAATGTTTGCATCTTGAATGATGTCTACTGATTTTGAGTTCATGTGACCATCCTCAGAACTATTGTGAGCAGCTCCAGCCTGCCTGGTCAACCTATTTCCTTTCCTGGTACATCTTTTGCCATCTCCCATGATTACACTTCCACCGACTGACTTTTCTATGGCAGGAATGCTTCTCCCCATCTCAATATTCTTTCCAGAACAATGGACTGTTTCTTTAACTTGGCTACATGTCTGGATATTCCTACTATTACATTCCCTAGTTATCCTTTCCTTACCAGCAGAAGTTTTCTTTTCCCTCGTACCTGCATTTACCTTTCTGTGACTTTCTGCATTTGGTGCATGCTTTGTTCTCCTTGATGTTTTCTTGGTGTCATTCATGTTATCATCCTGGGAATAATTTTTGCTGTTTGAATTTACGGTACCAGCTGACGTGTCTTGGACGTTTGCATTTTCATCAACAACAGCCCTATTCTCCTGTTTCTGTTCACAGGACATGTCATTTTCTTCTTTACCTGAACTATTACCACCAACGTGACTTGAGGTTTCTACAATCTCTTCGGCTTTTCCAAACCCATCAGTAACATTCTGAACTTTGCTCGACTGTCTTCTGCTTGTTCTCCTGCTCTTTTGTCTACCCTTTCTGTTCTTTCCTTCTACTTGGTGATTATCTTCATTTGGAATTTCAGATTCTGGGGAAAGTGTCTGATTATTGCTTTTGTTTTTAGGAAGTTCACAAGTTCTACTTCTTTGATTACGTGACACACAATCTGAAGAAATACCTGCAATGATATTATCTCTGCCATTCACGTTCATTTTTGCTTTCTTTGGGTTTTCCTTGTAAAAATCTCCTAAATCAACATCCTTTAGATTAATTTTGAACACAAGCTGTGTAGGGAAACGTTTGTTTTCACTCACTTCCACTTGTTCTGTGCAAGATTCACTTTCTTCCTCTGATTCTATGACATTGTTCTCATTTTCTTCAAGTATTTCCGTGGGAGTGTTGTCTTCCTTTCCAGCATCTTCTTTCAAACTCAAGCTCTCATTTTCTGCAATTTCTTGTTCAGGACTTGTGCTCTTCTTTTCAACCACTTGTTCTGTGGGACTTGGACAATCTTTTTCAACAACTTGTTCTTTGGGACTTCCACGTCCTCTTCCTGTAATTTGCCTTCTGGGATGTGTACTCTCCACTTTTGCAATTTGTTCTTTTGGACTTATGCTTCTCTTTTCCGTAACTTGTTCTGTGGGACTTCCATGTTCTTTTTCTGCAATTTGTCCTTTGGGATTTGTGCTTTTTTCAAGTTTTGTGCTTTTCACATCCGTGACCTCTTCTGTGGGATTTTTGCTCTTCTTTTCTGAACCTTGTTTTGTGGTATTTCCATTTTCTGCGGGACTTTTTCTTTTATTTTTTACAACCTTTAGTGTAGAATGTCCACATTTGCTTTTGGCTAGCATTTCTTTATGAGTTGTACTGCTAGATTCTGTTGAGTGTTCTGAGAGAGTTTCATCTGTTACATTTGGTACTTTCATTTCTGTCAGATCTTCATTTTCCATTTCTACAGGAAATTCTACCAAAGTTGTTTTTTCACTTTTTTCAACCTGTTCACTTTTCAAGTCTACAGATGGTTCTATTAATGTTGTTTTTTCACTTTGTCCAAGTTGTTCACTTTCCCTTCGCACAGATGATTCCATGAATATTGTTTTTTCACTGTCTCCAAGTTGTTCTGTGGGAACTCTGCTTTCCATTTCTTCTATAAAGCTTGTTTTCTCATTGCCTTGAAGTTCTTCACTTTCCATGCTCATGGATGATTCTATGAGTGTCGTTTTTTTATTTTTTCCACGTTGTTCGATGGACACTAGATTTTCTTTGTCTACAGGAGGTTCTGTGCTTGTCCCTTTGTCACTGTCTACAAGAGTTGCTCTGTTGTCTTCTGAACATGGTCCTGTATTTCTTATGTTTTCATGTTGTACAAGTGGCTTTGCAGTAGTATTACTTTCTTTCCCTACAGGAGACTCTGGAAAAGGGTTCATTTTACACAGTGGCTCTGGGGAAGCAACAGGACTTGTGTACTCATAAATAATAGTTTCATCACTACTACTAATACTGTCACTGAAAGTATTTGCACATGTGACCCATAAGCAGGACATTGCTTCAGTATCTTCTGAGCCAACATCATTTGCTGCTGACATAGCGCCAGTTTCAAGCCAACTGTGTATATCATTCTGTCTACTACCTGACCTCTTACATTCAGCATTAGCCACAGAATCAGAGAGTGGAACGGAAGATCTTGTCGGGGTATCCTTACCATGCCTGGTTTTATGTTTCTGGTTGTCTATCCCAGTGAGAATCTTTGATGCATTGCTTGTGTCAAACTTGACCTTGGTCTTAACCTTCTCCAAATTATCATGGTCTTTGTCTTTCTCCTCATGTCCACTGTTGTTATCTACATCGCTTGAACATAACTTTAATTTTGATTCTGGCAACGCCACATCTGTATCTGATTTTGCAATCTTTGCATCTGATCTGGAACTATCAGATTCCCCTCTAGAATCATCACAAGTATCCTGAGCACGTAATAGCCTTGTTGTCAAAACCTGTGAAGCATCATCATTTTCATCTACGTCTTTTGTACTACCATCTCTCGTGTTCACTGCTATACATGCAATTTGTATATCCCGAGATTGCTGTTCAATCTCAACAATGTCTTCATCCTTTTTTGCACTGCTTGAATCTAGGACAGATTTAAACCTTGCACTTTCAAGTTCAGGATGAGTTGACCTTTGACTTGTATCAGGAATATCATCATCTGTTTGACCTGTACATCTTCCATCTTGTTCTCCCTCACTATCTTGTGACTGCGTTGACTCTGTGTTAATGAAACCATCCAGAGTTTCAGAGTCAGTCTCAATTTCAAGTTTAATAGCTGCCGTATCATGACTGCTATCATCCGACACCGAGTTCTTTGTACACTCAACATCACCTGTTTGTACACTAGTGTCCTCCTCTAACAATGTTGTGTCATTCAATTTCCTTTCTTTTGAATTCTTTTTTTGACTGCGCTCATCAGAAGATGATTCTACTTGTTCAGTTTTGGATTCTGCTTTTTCAGATTTGGAACTGTCATTTGATTCTTTATCATGGATTTGCAACGAAGACTTTTCTGATGTTTTGACACTTTGTTTTGTATTACATTCTCTGTTATTACCTGATTTACCTTTAGAAACATTAGTCTTTTTGTCTTTATCGATGGGTATTTCTTCTGAGTTTGTATTAATTGTCATTTTCCAGGAACACTGTAGATTTAATGATCGGCCCATTACAGTGTTTTTGTCACCATCCTTGATCGTAATGCTTTGTGAAGTCGTTGGCAATGAATCTACTTGTGTTTTACAATCAGTGGCTGCCCGCAAATTGCTGACATTGCGTCTTTGTAGGTGAGCTTGAACCTTAGTACTCTCAATATTGGTGTTGGAATCAGTAGTCTCAGTAACCTCTTCTGTTGTACGGTTCAAAGTAGCCGACCATAATGCACTGTCTGGTCTACGACTTAAGTCATGGTCAACAACACGCACAATTTTAACGACTTTTCCTTTCTGTCCATTTTGAATTGACCCCTTGAGTTTATGTCTATGCTTTTTGTCCGGCACACTGACCCCTTTACTTTTAACTGTACATTTCTTTCTCTCATGTGTACTACTCTCCTCACCAGTGTCCACACACTGTGAAGTAAGGTTATGTTTGATATCAGATGCACAGCTGGTTTTCTTGGAAACATAATTGCCTTTACTCGGACTAATTTCCTCATCAACAATACCATCAACACTGGCAGTATTTGCGGATTCTTTACCATCAGCAGGGAATTCACAAATGTGTTCTTTCTCTTTGCATCGCTGTTTCTCTACTTTTTTTGCGCAAATGTCATCAGCCTTGTTGATTTGAACACTGTCAGAATTAACAGTTGTGTTCCTATCATGCTTACTGGTAGATGCTTTCTCTGCAATGCTAACCTTTGTTGGTTTGTATTCCAATGTATCTGCTCTTGGTTCGCCTTCACGACTTTGACACTCAGATATACTTGGACAACTTGTGGGACTATGCATTGGACATTTCACAAGCTCCGGCATCTCTTGTGAGTTTGAATTCTGATGACTGGAAACTTCAGAAGGCACTGCTGCTGATGATTTGACATCTCCAAACATGACAGACTGTTCTTGTTGATCTAGCATACAGTTATCTTCTTCTGTAATTACTGTATGCTCCAATGTTGGAGGTGAATCATCATCTATAATCCCACTCTTCTGCACCTCTTCACCACAATCTTGCAAAAGTTGAACTCTTTGTCTGCTTTCATTGCAAACAGACTTAGATCTTGTCTTTTTTCTCTCAGAAGACATATTCTTGACTGCGGCTCGGTGATCTTTCAAGTAAGTTTTAGTAGCAGCTGCTGGAGATCTTCTGACCACAGGCCAATCTACCATGGAGGGCTTTGGTTTGGTAATGCTAGAGAAATATCTCACGTTGGCAGTAGTTTTTTTGGCATTTCTTGAGAAGCTAGTATTAATAATGGAATCAAAGTTACATGCATTGTTCTTTAGTGATGTAGCTGACACCTTTTTTCTTTCTGTAGAGTGATCTTTACTGCCATCATTTGATACCCGGTGAACAAGATTACGATATTCACTCTGATTCTGACATGTGACAAGTTTTTCTGCCGATAGAGCACTGCTTGATTTACTGGGTCCTGTACTTGATGAGTGGGGGATTACTGATTCAAAGTCACTGCTTTGTTCACACAGTGACTTGTTTCCTGTCTCACACTCAAAGTTCAGTACTCTGGCAGCTTTGTGTTTCAAAGCATTGGATTGGCCTGCAGCACCTGTATGTTGATAATTGTCTCCACACACATAAGTGCTGGACTTTCCAGGTTTTCCCTCGGATCCAGTCTTGAGTTCAGTACAATTTTCACTATGCAACTTCCTGTGACTTTGCGAGGTTTCCTTTGTTATTCTTACCATAGACTGTATGGCAGATATTTCTTTGCCGGATAGACTACGCTGATTGACAAAGTCAGCCTTCCTTTTCAAACTCTGCACATCACTGGATGTACCCATTATCTGATGAGATCCATTTGCAGTATTCATTTGCACAACACCTTGGGATGGATTATTTGCAGAAAGTGTCTGAGTTGATGCAAAACTGTCACCAAGCAACAAATGCTTGAGATCATCCTCAGGAACAGATGTGATGAGTTTTCTTTTAGCCTTGTTTGCACTGGTCACAGTCGCCCTGTCATTCATGTCTTTCTTAGCTGGCACAGGTGCATAGACTTTGTTTTTCTTCTCTTTCAGGTCTCCATTTGAGGGCTCCACAGGAGCATACACAGTCCGCACTGTCATCTTGTCTCTCATGTCATCACTACCCAGTTCTACAGGTGGGTAGATTTCGGTTTTCCTAATAATAGTCGGAGCTATCGCCTTGGCTTTCTTGACAGTCAGCACCTTCAACTTGGCTCTCTCAGTGACCGGCACCTTCTCATTCTTAACCTTTGTTGCACCTTTGTATTTTAACCCTTTTTTGTTTTTCTTGAAACAGAAATGAGTCTTTATTTGCTGTTCAACGTCTTTCCAATCCTTGTAGGGGTCAACATACACTGGTCTCATCATTTTCAAATACTCGATGACCTTGATTCTAAAATGGTCTGTCATGACTGGCCACTCAGCACCTAAGTCCTTTGATATCCCGAGGTCTTTTTCAGGGGAACAATAGACAAGCCGCAGCCAGTTGTATATCTTGGAGTCAGGTTCATTGGTGAAGAAGGTCACTGCAGAGTTCCTAAATAATAGGTAATCAATCCTGTAGAAGATAGAATTCAGTGCACACACCATCTTGTTGTTGGTTGATCGCTTCTTGTTTCTAATTTCCAAATTGTCACTAGTTTCGACCACTCTTGACACTGCTATGCAGAACTCTACCATGGGCATTGCTAGTTTCTTTGCCAGCTGTGGGAATACAAATGGAAAGAAGACCATTATGAGTTACTACAGAATATTAATTCCTTGCTACTATTCTGCCCAAAATAACGATTGCAGGAAACAGATAGAAATTAGAAATGTCCTAAATGGCATCACTAAGTATCTTTTACATATAATACTACTACTAATAATAATAATGCTATTTTTTATATAGCACTTTCACACTCTGTACTCAAAGCACTTTACAATTATTACCCCTGACACGGATCTATAGCAGCACAATGGCCCTTTACTTCCTCAACTCCCTGGGGAGCATACAATCCATTGCAGCCTCTGTAAGCACATAGGATTAAAGCATTCACATTGCAACCAAAGCACTATCCTACCAGGTCCCCAATTATACAGCTGGGTTGACCGAGACACAATTGTGGTTCAAATCTTGCCCAAGGACTTCAGCCATTCACAAACAAACGGCAGCAACAGGGCTCGAACCTGCAACCTGCAGTTTCCAAGCCAACCATTCTAACCATTTGACCATCATGACTCTACGATGGTTATGGTGATTTACATAGAACAGTGTTTTCCCAAAACAATGTTAAAATGGTGATAAGCCCTCTTGTATGTTCTGAGCACTTTCTTCACAAAAGGAGAATCAACTGATATCAAAACAACCAGACCCTCACATTCTCCCTTCTTATTTTGTATGTGGTACTGGTCTCAACATTTGTGAACAAATTCTACGTTGAACAGACTTGTCATAAGAAAGTCAATAACCCACACAAACTTCAAAAGGTGTTGTGTCAGTGTACATGTATAGCATTTCATACCACATGAAGAATAAGGCGATGAATGGATAAACAGCTTCAAGCATTATTTTACCTTAACACAAAGCGGAATTTGGCATTATTGTAGGAAAGGAATTGATGAATGTACAGAAAAGTTAGCTCTCCCAAGTCACCTGAAAATTGAGCATCATCTGGCTTGACAAATTATAACTAATTGTTCTAAACTTCATTGTCTGGCTCGACAAAATAAATCGAAAATTTCATCTGACCTGGCAAAATTTCTACTAACAATTGCTAACTTAATACCATTATCATGACAGATTGTTGCAATATGTAAATCATTTGACATGAATGTGCTACAATAATGATATTTCATATAAAGAATTTAGGGCAACTCGTGCCTAGCCAGACATGCTGTTTCAGGTAGCATACATGTAGTTCCCATTGTAAATTTAAAATGAAGCCGAGTTTTGCCATAAATAATTCCCATAAAAGCATAGGTCTGTAGGTTTTTTTCTCTTTCTTTTAGAATTATTGAATGAAACTCTAGTTAGATACAACCAACAAAAAAACACCGGTGAATAAGCTTGAATGAAGTGAGGTAAGGAAAGATTTCATGCAATGGCAAAATTAGGTACCAACAATACAACTGATACCAAAGCAACAGTGAGTGCCTCTGATGTAGGTTCAGGCGATGCTTTTATCAGTTTGCTTACATCTGTGGAAGTTATAATGTAACAGTAACAGTTGTACTTGATTGTTACACCGTATAGCATCTTATCAGTGAAGAGAATTATAGGATCCTGACTCCTATAGTGTTTATGCTTTGATAAGTTATCAACAACACATTATATGTCTTTGTGAGAAACTTGCCTCCTTCCTGGTTACTGCGAACAAGCAAATGCACCAGTGTTGTTTCACGGGTTACACACTGTAAAATGACAAATAAAACATTACATACCTCGAGAGGTAGTTCCAGGAAGACAGCTTGTACAAAGTCACTGACATAACTAAGTTGTCTGCTGTAGTCAGCACACATGTCTTGCACAGTAGCTATCCTCTTCTTCAGTGCTCGATGGTCATCTCCACAATCCAACAACTCCAGTTGAAACCATAAGACAGCCATCTGTGCACCACAGTCACACGGGGCATTGCGCTGCCAATATAGTATCAAACCTTGCCTTGCCATGCCCACTGCTGAGATCTCACCTCTCTGGGCTAGCTTGGTTATGATGTTAACTACTTTGCAACAAGACATCTTTACCAACTGTAACAAAAATTGGAAAATATCGTTAAATGGGTAAATTTCTGCACAGCAATATCTTAATATGGTAATCGGGTTTACATCATATAACTCAACATCCAAGTTGGTTCTAATTATGTGGGGATGCTATTACCGCCATCTCGCAGTGGGAAAATGTAAAATTCAACAGAATTTGTGATTTTGTTTTTGGTCGAATATTTACAATGTAGTAAACAGCTGCTAGTGAAATGCCAGGCATGGTAGGGGAAAGGTGAAAGTCAAAAATTTCCACATGACTGGATTGTAGACTAGAATGACAAGGACTTCCTTGTGTATTTATACAATGTATTGAGTCCTGGCAACTATGTTTCACATATACCGCATCACGAAATACAGCATTTTTGATAAAGGAAGCATAATTAAACATAATTCACTTTTTAAATCTATTATTATCAATTTAAATATACATAACTGTAGCAGTAATCAGTGCACAAACATCCATCTATACTTCCTTCCATCCCCCACTTAAAGACTCTATGAGTCCCATGTACTTTTTTTCAGATAACAGAACATCAGAAATCCGACTAACCATAAAAAATCCATCATACGGAATACTATTACATTATGTACTATAGATTACTTGCACCAGTGCACACACATACTAGTGGTATTTTCACTGCAGTGCAATACCGAAAACATTATTGCATACCTGCATGCAAATGATATGTAAATATGGACACAGTCGTTCATTCTGCATGAAAGCGCTTGATCACAGTGTCATTTTTATGGAAATTTGTTGGTTCAGATAAACATATGTAATAATAACAGAACCCCATGCCATGTGAGTGCCAGTGTGGTTTCTCAGGAGTATTTGCACTCATGCTTGCAGTGTTTTCTGCTGCACTTTCACAAGCATATGGCTGCAGAGAACTCTACAAGCAGTTGTGCAAATAACCCAAGTACGCCAAACTTACACTTGTGCATCATGGCGTTCTGTCATTGTACCATATAGACATACCTCATCTCTAACAAGGCACCACTGACTTTGATACCACATAAAAGTCAGAGCCCTCTCCACATATCGTTGATCTTTGCCCAACTCCGGATGTGTTGAACACACTTTGGCAAGATTGGTGGCCTCCTTAAGGCAGTTGTTACGCCACAGTGCAAGAATCCTATGTTCCATTAGTTCAGGACCTTCACTTGCAATGAAGGCATTAACTGTTTGGGTAAAAACAAAACATGAAATACAAAAAGTTGAAATGAGTGCAACCATAACTTGCAACAGTGAGCACAAACATGTTCACACAGTTTGTTGGCTTAAACAACTATGCAGGACATTCCTTGAGTTGCAATGAAGGTTTAAACATACCAGTAAACTGTAGCCAACTTTGAAAATTTAACTGGCTGTGACATCTTTATAAACGAAAAAATTTGGTTTATTTCCTCTAGCTGAATACAAAATCTTTCTTTTGTGTTGCAATACTTTTCATTTTTTTTCCTGGAAATCAGTAATAGCAACTTCTAATATGTGCTACAACAACATTAGATACTTGAAATAACAGAATTGAGTGCAGAGGTTGAAAAATACTATAGTTTCTTTTCTGGCATTCCCACAGACATTTGAAAATGCATCATAGCAGTGTAATAAATAACTGTACCAACCTTCATTTTGGTCTAACTCTTTCCTATTCAGAACCTGCAGCAATAGTGGAATCTTCCATGGACACTTTGCAAGCTTGGACAGTTGTGAAAATGTGATGCTACTAGCAACTTTGACCTGATACAGTTTTTCATGGACCTTTCTAAAGAAACCCTCCAAGTCTATTTTTCTGTCTTCTGGCACTGTCACATCATAGTCTGCCTGCAGCAGTAGTTGAATTGTATGCCTACAAATACAAATTTTGGAAATATGCGAATGAAAAGAGCGCAATGAATGACTGTGTATACTTGCACGGCTTGAATTATAGTTGCATGTTTGATAGTCAGATTTACCCAAGTTGACTGTTTCGGCTACAATTTTCTATTGATTTCCATTGTCTAACAGATACCACATTATAAATTAGGTAGTCCAGGTGTAATGTTTAGCACGTGCCCTTGACTACTGCAAACGTTAAAGCCCTGAATATTAACACTGGAAATCAATGAACATGCAAATGCATGGGACTTACAGTAGTTTGGGGTGCTATGCTTTTAAACTAAGGCACTGTTAAGATTATCAGTTTCAGCTCTTTTGCAAATGACCACTTTGGTTGGTTACTTGCAAGTCAAGTTACTCCTTGCAAGGGATGCCTCAGGGATGCACAGACTATTTAAAATTCACCAAATCTCACAAATCTGACAAAGATTCTACTAATTTATCTGACAGGTTACAAAACATACATGCTCTGTCAAACATTGAGTGTGATACTACATACAGTATTTACTACTCTGGCAATCAAGGTCTCGGTTTACTAAGATAGACACAAATTGAAAACTGTTATTGTTCAATGTAAATGATTACACAAGTGGGTGATATATTGTAGCAGGTCCTCTGTTGTTGAACCTAATCACCCTGTAATTCAGATTGTGTAGACATTGGAAGTCCCAAAAAAATGTACTCTGCAAGTTTAGGAAGTCATCAGAAATGCTACTCTACAGTTGGTACAATAAAACCAATGTCCATTCAATAGCTTAAATGTATATAAACATGTGACAACAATATTTACATATAGTTTGCATCTATCTTACATTTGCAGTAAACTGACACTTCGATTACCATAGTAATAACAACGTTCAAATGTAATACAGCCATTTCGTTGCATGTTATTCATTACGCAGGTGATGTATTAAGCCAAAGTGGGGACTCTTGTCTATAACGATGATAGTACATTTGTGTTTTGTGTTATAACAGTAACTTACCAGAGTAAATGCTGGACAAGCTCTTTCAGGAACTCATTATCTGGATTGACAGGAGGAATAGCTGTGACAAGTCGGTCGAGCGAGGCACGACATAATGCAACCTCTTCTTCAAAACTACTGCACAGAGTTGTGTTGTATTCCTATTTGGGAACAATATATACAGATATGTTTATCAATGCAATGTACATATACGTATTCATGCACCTGTATATACAACAATATATACAGAAATTAGTCATTGTAATGTACACACATCCATTGTACCTGTCATTGTAATGTACACATACTTGTCATTGTAATGTACACACATACTGTACCTGTCAATGTAATGTACACATACCGGTACCTGTTACTGTGATGTACATAAATGTATATACAATGTATGTACCTGTACATGTATACAACAAGATATACAGAAATTTTCTGCAATGTAATATACATATACAAATCCATGTACCTGCATTCAACAATGTACATGTACATACAGAAATTAGTCAATGTAATATACATATACATTTTTATCTCTGACTAAGGTGACAAGGCGCTTCATATTACTTACATGTACTTGTGTACATTTTTCTGCATTGAACAGGAAACAAATATACAAGTTAATGATATTCACAACAAAACAAGCCTAATCATATATTTGTTTTATAGGAATTATTTAGACACTGCAAAACACGGTCAGAAAAATTTTATGGTTGAAATTTGCACTTGTCACAGGTTTCATAGTACATGTACTTGAATTGCTACTAGAGTATGAAAATAGCCCTGTTAGGACATTTACATGTTTTATAACAGATAGTCTCTCTGATTTGTCTACACAATGACTAAGGACACTACATGTGTGACCTCATCATAAACAATAACATGAATGTTGCATAAATTTACATTACAAAGGAATTCATTGCTTCTCTTGTTGATATAGAAATCAAATGAAAATATGGGGCCAGCTCCTCTGAAAAGGTCAAGGCAGCACCTTGACCCTGGGATCATTGGGTGTGGCCCACACCCCCCCCCCCCCCACCCCCCAATTTTTTGGGCATTTAAAGACTACACAGGAAATAGATTGTATATCAGTCTGGATGCCAGCGTGATATTGAATCATCTTGATGCAATGAAGGATAGCACTAAACTAGAAAATATATGTGAGGGGTGGGGTGGGGGGGGGAATGGGGGGGTTATGATGGCACTTGATGCGAACACCAACTGTTTTTATACCATTTTGACATCAAGAAATTGTTTAACATGTAATCTTGTCTCTGATCAAGGCCCCAAATTATTAGTAACGTTTTCTTAGGTAGTCCCATTGGGCTAAGTAATAGTAATACATGTACTTTCTAATACTGGTAGCCCTAGGATAGTGACCAGTACCAGCATATTGCTGAACTGTAAAACAGAGGACTCCC
The DNA here is from genome assembly GCF_964340395.1 of Glandiceps talaboti. Lineage (NCBI taxonomy): Eukaryota > Metazoa > Hemichordata > Enteropneusta > Spengelidae > Glandiceps > Glandiceps talaboti. The sequence goes on from NC_135549.1 coordinate 21,946,487, forward strand.
ATTGGAATCGGTGTCTCATTGGAAATGTCTGTTATTAAAATACCTTCATATCCCTAAAGCTTAATTCTGTCTTACAATCAGTGATATCCTGTGTGCTACCATGGCAACATGTAAATTACGATAGCCCCCATGTAACAAGAATTGGTACCTGTGTATGAAGCTGTGGACATGGCACTATTAATTTTGAGCCCTGAATTCACAAGACATCCCACAACACAATCACAAACTAGAATACAACACTTGATTACAACATTTGGAACAATTGGTACAGAATGATATAAATTGTATAATAACTAATCTTTTATGACAAAACTAACTAACACATGATGGATGGCATAACTGTACAAGATTTGGTTTGATATAACTATTGTGAATAGGTCAAATCTGACTTTGGCAGTCAAGGTTTTTATTACATGTACATCATGTACAATGTAGGTTTCCTGAACCCTCCCCAAATTATGAAGAACTGTGCATTGAATCTGTACATTTGACAAGGCCTTCTGTTTGTATTACCTCAATTGTACACAAAAACACTGGGACAATTTCAACAGAGCTGGATCACACAGCTATTCAATAGCAACCTAATGAATGTGAGTAAAACTAATAAATTAATCTTCTATATTTCACTGCAGGGTACATGTACATGTACATGTCTTTCACTCCAAGCATGTACCTGATTTACTACATGTAGCTGTAGTCAGATCCCCAACACACAATTTCTAAGCTGGCTATGGTGATAACATCAGTTATTACTTGGTTTGCTTGACTGCTACATCATGTACCTACCTCGTCCAATATATTAATTACAAGATGTTGACAACCTTCCCTACCTAGGGAATTGTATCACATTCCTTCAAGGAAGTTTAACTCCAAAAACTCTTGAAGTGGCAAGACTCATTCCTATTAGTAGTATTAGTATTACTACCTACATGTACAGTTTGCATATACAAATGTATAGGATGAGTGATAGCACATAAAATATGTGTAACTCTACACAACTCATTCCTTTGATAGTAAATTACGAAAGATGTACCATAAACAACAAAAAATTACAACCAGACTATTACATTCTGGACTGACAACTCTCCTTGTTCATCTAATAGCTTTCTTGATTACACTATGAAAACAAATAGTATCCTACACAAAGTGGAGCTGAAGATTGTTTATCTTGAAATAAAATTGTATGACCTAGCTGAATACATACAAAACAGTTAATTAAAGGTCGGCGTGGGCCAGATTTGAACGGTTATTTCCTGACCTGCATTTTACATGTACATTGAAATCTAATCTAATGCACTTTGTACAGACAATCATAGATTCTATATGAAAGCTCTCTACACACAAGGGACTAGGTACTTATTTCATGCTATGGTTAATTGTTCATAAATATGGCAAACCACACCTATGCAATATGTTGGCTCAGTTTTTGTGAATGTTTTTTAAAGGCTGTTTAGTAGTGTTATACAAATAATTGACAGACCAAATATTTCTCCATATTTTTTTTTTAGAATCTGATATTAACATATTTATCCTTTAAAGTGGCCATATGGATGAGGATTTGGTATTTGGATTTTTATTTTACAAAACAATTTTATCCTGGCATCCTACTTTCCTACTTGAAAAATCAATGTGAAACAACAAACGCTAAGTCCTTGTTTGTAACTCGATAAATTGCAGAAGCATAGTAACTGTGTAAAATAATGTGTAAAACTTTTTACACGTTATTCAGCATTTTGCAATGCAGGTGAGTTACAAACACAGACTTTGTCAATGTTGTATCACATTGATTTTTCAGGTAGGAAGCCATGGTAAAATTGTTTTATGAATTTAAAATCCAAAATAAATACCAAATCCTCATCCATATGACCACTTTAAACATGAAGAAATTCATTTTAATCTTAAATTGTTTTTAGTATTCCGATCCTAGCTTCATAAATACTACTGAACAATAACTTCTAATTTGAAAGGAATACATTTGATACATGTATTTGATTTGAACTGTAGAATTTTGTTCTTGTATAAATCTGATGAGGTAATACACCCTAATCTATTATGCAATCATCAAACTAATGCTAGCATCTAAGTATACCATAGACACCAGTGGAAAGATAAACAACAAGGCGTTGTTTATCTTTCCACTGGTGTCTATTGTACTTATCTATTGTACTTATGCCCAACAAGTTCACAGGATGGCAGGATTAAGGGGTGTTGTGGCAGTCCCATGGAAGGATGGGGTGTTACAATTCAAGTATAGAAGAGTATGTGGAGTCATGATGATCGAATGATTCGACTGCAGGCTTGGAATCTGCAGGTTACAGGGTTTGAGACTCATTGCAATCTGATTAAAATCTGATGTGGTGAAAGTGGCTAGCTGTCTTTATTTACTTCTTCATATATTTTCATCATATTGTGACATTTGTTTTGTTCTGGGTGATTGTCGCCATCCCACATCTGACCCTATGTAATAGACAATCCCAATTGAATCTTAAGGATCTCACGCTTTCGAATAGCCAATCAGGATGAGCATTACGTTGGCAGCTGCTCACACTGGAGAAATTGAAAAAAAAACAAGCAAACAAACTACCCTTACACAACACGTGAAGATCAACATGTATGGAGACCCTCAATGATTTTGAAAGAAGCATGCTGATTGGTTGTGGAAACCTTACAAGATCCTTGAGATTCAAACGGGATTGTCTATTACAGCGAGTCAGATGTGGGATGGCAGTGATCACCCTAGAACAAGACATCCAGCCACTTTCACAACTGAACATCAGATTTTTTATCAGATTGAGATCCATTGTTGCTGTTTGTTTGTTTGTTTGTTTGTTTGTTTGCAAAATTTAAACTATGATGTGCCCTAGCCAATGTACATAAATGTGTAGCTATATAATTGGGGACCTTGTAGGATAGAGGATGCAATGTGAATACTTTAATATATGCATTTACTATAAGTACAAGTTGCAAAAGCTGCAATAGATTGTATGCCCACCTGGGAGTTGAGAAAGTATGATAAAGGGCATAATTATAAATACACATTTGAGATGGTCAACATGTACATGTAGTTAATATGTGTTGAGGGTCATATGATATGGTGTAGATGGTATATTGTGAGAAGTTTGCATTGTTTTGCAATATTTAGGGTTGTCGGTGGCTGAGTGGTTAAACCACTTGCCTCTTACCACTGTGGTCGGGGACAGTGGCCATATTCTGGGTGTGGTTAAACTTACCACACTGTAAGTAAGAAGAGTGTCTTTCAGTTTGACTTTACCAAACAATGCAGGTCCCCTGCCCTCCCCTCCGAGTACTTTGGTTTCCTCCCGTATTAATGCTGAACCCAGGAGGGATGGCCCTCCCAGGACTTCTTGGGAGACAAGTGTTTATATACTATAGAGAACTGTCCAGTATAAATAAAAATTATTATCATTTTATCATTAATATTATTATAGGGATGTTTAGTTTGGTGAATGGGTGATACACTGTAAACCTACATATTCTCAAAACTATAAAATTTTGCCATTTTACAGTCTTCAGCTACTTCTCAAAGATCAAATTTTACTAATTACCAGACTGGTACATTGTATTAATGAATAAGAAGGCATTTTAGTCACTCCTTATTTTTGCATTTTTTGTTTTCAAGTGAAATAGCAAAAATTTCCAGATTTGCATATATAGCTTTTACACTAAGAATGACATTGAGCAAATAGCTGGAAATGTTTGTAATAAATTGACTTTCAAGGACTGAAATAATACCATATTAGTGAGTTAAGTAAGTAGGTCAAATCTACCCATGTTCCCCACACATTTCACCACAATTCCCCCACCAAAATTACGGTACAGTGTATAGTAAACTATGTCAGTTTTACCATACACATGTATTCCCCATTTCTGTTACGGGGGTCCCCAACCTTAGCAAAAACACTGACTTCCTATAACATACCCTTTGCCAAAACTGTTACGTGATCTTTACTGCCTGGATATGGGTTTTGTGACCAAGGTTGTACAGCAGAAGGGTCCAACTTTAGGAGGGCCCATAAGCCATACTACCGAGGCATGTACAACCCATAACCATGAAGGTTTAATCACACACCCCATGTAGTGGCATGGAAACATCATTTGAATCACTTAATCACATAAATTGGCACTGAACTGTTATTTTATTTGCAAAAACGTAAAAATAGTGAAGAAATTAACGAAGCCAAATCACCAAACTGGGGCACGTTCGATTTACACAATCATAATCATGATTTATCGATCGCAATCATGATTTTGCGTTTGATAAATACCAATCACAATTACGATTGGTAATCATAGTAATCATGCCCCGTACCGTGATTGACGTGATTACAAGATGGCGGACAACGTAATCATATGGGTACCACACACACGTGACTGACGGCAAATTAGAAATGATGGAAAACATGATGTAAATAAATTGTGTTTGGCGAGATTGGTAATTTTTTATCATTGTAATCAGTATAAAATCATTTAATTTATAGGAATTGCCTGAAACATTTTGAAATGTTCACATGTAAGTAATCATGATGATCATGATTGAGCGTTTTGTTTGCAACCTTGTTTCGAGAGAAATGACGTCAGATTAATCACAATTATGATTGGACAAATCAAACGTGCCCCAGATATCACTGGGAGCACCACTTGTCATATTTGGGCAAAGTGTGTCGGGGTGTGATACGGAAACTTATTGCCCAGGCTCAATGCACACGCTCTCTATTGAATTGCATTGGAAGCGATACTGGGTATATGATAAAACATATATTTCTACATCAAATTAGTCATATAAAAATTAAATAATAATCAAATTAAATTTAGAATAACACTTATTCACGATACGTAGCAATCTGCAGCCAAACAGAAGGCTGCATTGTATTAGGATGTATAATCTAGCTATGACTCCTGAAGTGAATAAAAATTAGTCAGTATATTTTGCCCAACATCATCTCAATTATTTGGTGAGAAAATATCAGAGATATGAGCAAAGTAAGTGTCCATAATATATGAAGGTCGAAATGTTCTGAGTTACAATTCACAAACATTACTGTTATTTGTATACATACCTAGTAACCATACTCTCAGGCCCTTCCTCTGACTATTACCAATATTGTTAGTAATATAGTATATTCCAAAATCTTGAGAACATTGAGTGAATATTTAACATATTCTATGGTAAATCATTGAAACTACAAGGATTCTTTATAATCCATTTTGGTTTGAGCTAATTTGCATTAGACAAGTCTTTTTTTCCCCTTTTATATCTTCCATTGTTATCTTTCCGTTCCTTTCACTTGTTTGTTGCGAAGTTGTTTTAAAGAAAACCATACAAATCAATTAACAGATTATCAACCACAGATCACGGATTCACCTAAGCCAAATTTCTGGTTATTTAGATTTGAATTAACAAGAGTTCGGCCTCCGTTTTACTCGACTCGGCCCAAGACCCTTTTCCATTCGGCGTGTGTTCATCAGGGACTCAATACTGCACATTTGAACGGAGCATAACAAACACTCAGAAATCGAGGCCCAGAAAAACCCCGGTGAAAAATAAAACGCGTGGTAGATCGACTCAACGTTGTGAATGCTATGATGACTAACTGAGGCCGGCTAAATCGAAGGTACACGTCCGATGATCGACACGCCCATTGATCCGATGGACAGTCACACTCCAAGTCTTCCACCCTTGCTTGAGTTCATTCATTAAACTTCACCTTTGACGAGACGACGAACACTAAACAAACAACCTATAGGTCGTCCCTCGCATTGGTAGTAGTAGCAGCACAAGAGAAGAAGAATGTGGACAACCTTCCGTCCCAAAATGTTTAATACGTGTTCGCAAAATAGTCAAAGAACTCGAGAAAAGGAAAATGATAGATCCCTTGTTAGATTGCGGTCTTTAGTAGGGGACGCGTTTGCGTGCACTGTGTTACTCGAATCTGTAATTTTAATTTGCGTCAATAGCTGATCTACACAAGAAAGCAACACTCAACACTGTACTGACAAATGGACTGTTTTCCCCGATTTCATATTCGCTGCTAGCAATGCATATTTTACAACACAAAACATCGAAAGTACCATACCTTAGCTATCGTGAATACCAGTGAAGTTGTGCTATCCTCTCCATTTAGCAAAGAAAGCGTAGATTTCGTCAGGTTTGCAAGCTTGGACAGCAGCGCTGCCGAGCTAAAGTCGACCGAGTCGGCCATTTCTTCGCTGTGTTATGCACGTGAACCGAACATCCGGGACATTTCAGTAAGTGTAAACACCCTATCCGAGCTGCATGAGCTGAGCAGCTCGACTCACATGATGAAAGTACCAAATTCATTGTACAACGTACGTAAATTTCCTGTGAGTGTGAGGAAGTCAGTTGCCGTGAAGGAAGTCCCCCCCCCCCTCCTTGAGCATACTGAGGGCGACTTTTTTTCAGTCCAGAGAGGGAAGGAAGAGTGAAAGGAGAGGGGATACATGGTGAAAAGAAACGTGAGCCTACGAGATCTCGAAAGGACCACATGCATGGGAGATATAAGACTCCCTTTAAGAACCTGATCATTTTTTCCGTTCTACTATAATTATCCAGGACCTGTTTCTAAACAATCGACTTATCCCACAATAGTTTACACAGAAAAATAAAAAGTAAATCTAAAAAATCATCACCCTTTTATATAGTTTATGCTTATAAACTTAAATCTACGGATTACGTCTAATTTTTAGAAATGTTTTTTTTTACCATACTTCTCTTTTAAGGCATATTGTTTGGTCCGGTTACCCGACCCATCTAGTTTTTCATTGCCGACCCTAAACGTTTTTTACGTATTCAAGAAAAAAAAATCGTGAAAATTGTGTGAAGTCTCGCGAGAAATAGTGAATGCGGAAACTGACAATATCGAAAACTGTTCTTGCAATCTGTAATGGCTGTACATCTGATGAGAAGAAACCAATAACACAGAGACCATACATATGGAAAACGACGGAAAACATAACTACGTATACTTGAACTAGGAACTCACACATGAAAAAAAAAGATGAAAAAAAATCTATCTACCTAACCTATTCTAAAATTATGCGTAATCGGAATTTTTTTAGGCCTAATTAATTTCTTAAAAAGTTTTTTTTTTAAATCTACATTAGCCTACCTATGAAATAAATGGATGATCACCGTACTCGGACTAGTACAAATTACATTTTGTACGGTCTCTATTTTAAAGTTTTACAGTTTATGAAAGCATCAGGAGGTGATTACGAGTTACCCGTCGGAGTTGATTTTTTGCATTATCACTAGAATAAAAACAACTATAGCATGTTAACGTTATAAATGTTACTAGAGGCATAGTTGCAGAATGCACTTCGTTTAGAGAGAGAGAGAGAGAGAGAGAGAGAGAGAGAGAGAGAGAGAGAGAGAGAGAGAGAGAGAGAGAGAGAGAGAGAGAGTCAGACAGACAGACAGACAGACAGACAGTCAGACAGACAGACAGACAGACAGACAGACAGACAGACAGACAGACAGACAGACATTATAAATTTGGGCACAGTCATGTATTACCGTCACTATGTTTCATTTAAATTTATTAGAATATATTAGGTCACAGGATACAACCATGAAAAAACAAGCCTACAAAATTTCAGAGTGAAGAGGGGTAGTTTGTAAGTCGATGAGTATCGTATGTAGTTGGTATTGTGTGTATGTGTATATATGTATATGTGTATGAATCTGAACCAAACAAATAAACGACGTGTAGTTCCAATTCTACACCTTTCAACAATATATATAATATGTTTTATAGATATTGGAGGGAGGTCATAGCATCTCTTACTTTGCCAGGTCATTTTTCATTAACATTTCTCTGTTACTAAGATTAATTAATATGTGTCTGCTACCCACATTCTCGCAAACCAGAGCTGTTATTTCTTCGCTACACTTCGAAATAGTAGGGACCGGCTCGTTAAGAACGGTACCGTAAAACGGTCGTGGTTTGCGACGATGGCTACCCGTCGCCTGTTTTTGTAATGAATGAACAATAATTCGATCCTGTACATGGATTGTTTTTAAATTAATTAATTTGTATGTATTACGTCATTATTTATTCGTCTCACAAATCACAATACCTTTGTTACAAAGTTGCAATTCACATTTTTTACATAGCGTCTGTCCACGTGCCATTGTAACCATTGTAAGCGTACATTTTTGCACGTCATACACGTACGCAGTGGGCATTTGACGCATGGGGGCGCAAATGCATAGGGCAGGAAAATAGCGCAAGGCCCACTCGAATGGGGTGTCTGCACTCATATCATGTATTGTATATATATATATATATATAGAAAAGTTATATATAAAGTTATATAGAAAAGTCTATATAACTCGATGAGTATCAATCTGCTAAGACAGTGCTCTATACCGCAGTGGCAGAGCGTAATAGTTTGGGTAGTTTTGGAACTCTTTCTTGGTTGTAACTCGGAGTTTCACGCATATTGCGATCATCAGACAACGTTATATATATATATATATATATATATATATATATATATATATATATATATATATATATATATATATATATATATATATATATATATATATATATACAAAACTATTACGCTCTGCCACTGCGGTATAGAGCACTGTCTTAGCAGTTTGACACTCACCGAGTTATATATATATATATATATATATATATATATATATATATATATATATATATATATATATATATATATATATATATATATATAGTTGTGGTTACGGGAATCATTACCTTCCGTAAGAAAGGTTGAATTTAGGGATTGAAAGTCTGTGTCTATCTATCTGTATGTGTGTATGTATGTATGTATGTATGTATGTATGTATGTATGTATGTATGCATGTATGTATGTATGTAAGTATGTATGTATGTATGTATGTATGTATGTATGTATGTATGTATGTATGTATACTATGTATGTGTCTGCGTCATCGTTTTCTCAAAACACAGCTGACTCAATGTATGTCTGTCTGTCTGTCTGCCTGTCTGTCTGTCTGTCTGTGTCTGTCTGTATGCGTCTGTCTGTGCCATCGTTTTCTCAAAAACGGCTGACACAATTCAAACGAAATTTAGTGCACATATTCTTTAAGGTGATAGCTAGAATTGATCAGGTTTTGATAAACATTCTACGAATATTAATGAGCTATTTGCATTGTTAATTGTTTTCGGTAATTATGCTATATCTTAAGAATGCACGATTCAGTACAGTTTGGTACATACATTGATGATAACAAAGTGTATGTCATAGAAAAGTTTGATAATATATAGCTTATAGTTCTAATGACTCATTTGCATAATTAATGATTTTCAGTAATTAGGCTATATCTTAAGAATGCACGCTTCAAATTGAATATAATTTTGAATAAGTCATTTGTATAATTAATGATTTTCAGGCCATATATGAAGTGTGCAAAATTCAAGTTCTGTGTAATTTTATACATAAATTCCTGATACCATGCACATGTCTCTGTCACAAGATGGTCCAAAATATGGCACAACTGTGATTTAATTGGAAGGGGTCGAAAAGGTGAATGGTGGAGTATGGTGATGAGAAATTAAAAGTTGTCTACACACTCATCAAACTCACAATTACCATAAACCGATAAGACATACTAGTTGGTAGTTTGTTATCATCACGTGATATTGGACATTACTATGTACGCATTATATATATATATATATATATATATATATATATATATATATATATATATATATATATATATATATATATATATATATATATATATATATATCTGCACACATGGCCCCACACACGGCCATTCGTCATCTCAATGGAATCAATGTCAAGTCTGAAAATGACTGGTGACATACTAATCAAATAAATATATGTTAGTTACCATGGCAATATTTGTACTCATAAAGATGTGCGGAGTAAATGTTTACTTTGTAAATTCCGTCAATTTTACCGTTTGTCTAACGGTTAGCCTAGTCGTCATGCACTGTGGTTGTAAAGGGGGGCTATCGATTCACAATTTTACTACATTATCGGTCTATTCATACATTGTCGGTTTATTTTGGTACATTATCGGTAAATATTTACTACAATATCGGGTTGATACATTATACATGTAATTGCATTAGGCCTAATAAAAAATTGTGTGGTTACGGTTACACTCGATTTTCAATAGAATAGGTGGGGTAGGTATTTATTTTATTTTATTTCATTATTATTTTTTTCTGTTTGAGTGTCTAGTTCAGGTTTTCCATTGTTTTCTAAATAGTCTCTGTGTTGTTTATTTCTTCCTATCAGATGTACAGCCATTACAGATTGGAAGAACTGTTTTAGACGGTGTCTTTTAAAGTTGATGGCAGTTTCAGCATCCACTTTTTCTCGGGAGACTTCACAACTTTTAACGATTTGTTTTCTCGAATATGTTTTTAAAAAGGTTTAGGGTCGGCAGTGAAAAGCTACTGAGGTGGGGGTCGGGTAACCGGAACCAAACAATTATTGTTTAGGCCTTACTAGTTGTAACAGGGTCAACCTTATCAATTATGCACCAGGTACCATTGCCACAGCAAACGAACAATATTGTTCGGCAAGTAGCCCCATCGTCAAACGCGTTAGGCGTACGGCATGTCTTCTGTGATGGACCTTATTTGATACTAACTTGGTCGTCAAGAAAAAGTTGTATTCGTATCAATGCATGCGGGGTATCATGGGTATACGTAGTGGAATGCGCCCTCTGTGAGAATGTATAGAGAATGGTAGTAACATATTTTGTTTTTCGGGAAGATAGGTTCCGGATGAAACCCGCACCCAGTTTCGATTTAGTGCAGTGCCGTAGCCTACGGGGGCAAGTGGGGCAGCTGCCCCCCCCCCCCCGAGATTTTTCCAGGTCTACAGACTAAATATAACAACCTTTTCACTATATACTCCTACCTGTAAGGAGAAAAGGAAACATTTCTACTAGTATAGAGATTGATACATTTGTAGCGGCAGAATTCGTGCGATGTTTTCCTAAGAAAACGGCAATCTAAGCAATAATACGTGACCCTGTAGCCCGGACTGGACATTAGGCCAAGTCTCTGTGCGACAACAGAAAGGTTCTCCCGATTTTCCCCATGCTTAGTGATTATTTTATCAACTTCTGTATTTTTTTCTCATGTCGCTTTATTTCAAGAAATACCTCATAAGCAATGTATCAAATATCAAATGATATATACACGTGTCACCTCTGAACTTTGTCTTGGTGCAATCATGCATTTAAAATTTAGAAAAAATGCTAATTTACATAAATTTGCATGCAATTTACATAATATATATTTTAGCATACGCAATTAAATATCATATGTAAGGTCAGAAAAAATAAAAAATGCTGGTCAACGGGTAACCTAACCCATCACATTGAAGTAGGACGATTTCATTTTTTCACAATGCTTGACAAGGATAAAACAAACCATATATAATGATAGCAAAATATTTCAGGTCGAGTTTAGATAGAACTTATTCAGTCATCTTGATACTATCTCATGCGATTTGTCTGCATAGCTACAGTTAGGAAATGTACACAATTTACGGTTAAATAAATGGTGTAGTTCCTCTCACCCTCTCTTCTCAAAAAATGTTAAGCCCCGCCATTTGAAACTTGAGCATTATTTTAGCCACCCCTTCTGTCACCTACACTACAGTGGAGATATAAAATCATATGGTACAATGATGCATTGGAAGGAGACAACTCCAAAGGTGAAAAAAATGAAAATAAGACAGTGTAGGAGGACATTTAGAGGCATAAAATATCAAACCATAGACATAATAAATTGAAACAATTATGCTATGCATTACATATTATCTGGAAGTGTATTTTGTTGTGGCAAAGATGAAAGATATTATGCGGATGTGCACATGGTAAATGACTTCTCCTGAAGTTTAATTTGGTTCCAAAAAATCCCGAATAAAAAGAGCAAACATTTCAAGACTTTCAGACTTTTGATGGCCCAATGGTCATACACTTTTGTTCAATTCTTTTTAGTGCACATTGGATATTTAATCTCGATTCATGCTTGTATGCAACATCAGAGCCAAGTAAACCACTCTATAAGATATTATATAATTTGCAATAGACTCAAATGTATATTGTTACATGTACTATTCAGAAAATATAAAGAAATGTCCTTAATTTTGAAAAAAAAATGCGAAGCCCGCATGAGGATATATTGCCCATCACCAGAAAAAAAAATACATGGGTAGGTTGAACAGCTTTTTCATTTTTTCTGGCCTAATGTCGTATCTTTCAAAGTAGTTGCCGAAAAGATGTCACATTCAAAATAAAAAAAATGGATGGTGCTTTCTCAAATAAGTAACACAACAAAATAATCACTTTCTTTACCCAACTTCCAAAACTGTTCACAGGCTACGGTACTGAATGCATTACATTCAAAATTACTCTTAATTGCACCGAATCACACGAGGACACAGCTCAACAGACATAGATAGCGCAACAGACATAGATTTTTAGGTTCGCCAGTTACCTCTCCGAACGAGATCGTTATTTTTTCCCTTTCTCCTACTTTTCTGGCATGTACTTTAAGAAAGTTCCTTGAAATCATATTATTAAACAATCATCCTATGCGATCAATCGATCGATTGGTTGTAATTAAGTAAACGATGAAAACATTATTCATATTAGCACCCTTGATCTTGTAGCATTTTTGTATTTGTCATTTTGTAGTATTTCAGCCAAAATAAATTGAGAATTTATCTTCAACTTTTGATAAATTTCTAAGGTTTCTAAATTTTAAATACAAGATACAAATATACTTATACTCGCATTTTGAATTGTTACTACCGTTTCATCCGTTCAAAGAGAAATTTGTATCGAAACCTCGATCCTCCCTGCATCGCGTCGGAAGGCTTCACGGGTACGTACGGCGTGGCAGGCCGGGTATCCGGGTAGAATATATCTATAAATTAACGATCGGCGATGATGAATCGTTGAGGTCAAGGTTCATATATCTCAGAACGAGGCAGGCGCCCAATTTGAGATGTTGCCTCGCCTGTTGGTAAGCGTTCCATAGCCATTCTTAACATCCGTATTTTTCGCCTGTTTTTACCCATGCAACTTCATCGACAACCATATTTGACTTTATATACTCGAAAGTATTTGGAGAAATGTTTTGTAGAAATTTGCAAGATTTAAAAGGGTGTTATGATCGAGTGTAAATGTGATGGTGGCAGTGTGACGCAGATAGAATATACGTACGTGTACATGTCCATGCGACTGTAACAATGTGTACTGCAGGGAAGGCTGCAGCTCGTCTCCTTTTGAAACGGGCCGTCAACTTGTTCTTCCCAAGTGATAGCATAGTTGACTGCTATACTAATCTCAACAGTGACTTATAATGTTTTTGTTTTTTTTGTAGTGAAATTGGGCTCTAACATGCATCGCCATCAGCGATGAAAGTGGGGACATGTCACAATGACAGTAGTCGCCGTCGGAAAACAGCCTAACAAGTATGGTAGCATCTTTGGAACAAGTTTTGGGACCTTCATGGGACATCCGAAGACTAATCCTGGGAGATAACTTGAAATTGATACCTGCAGACACCAGAAGCCATCTTGGAAGTTGTCTAGTGACTTGAAGTGGACGTAACGACGACTAAGCTTACTGGTAATTATTACGTTCCGACACCGGCTGTGAAACTAGGACAAACCTGGTTAGTATTTTTTTCTCGGTATATTTTTTCAGTATGGGTCGCCAAAAGTCGCGGTGATAATGTTGTTCATGGATGCGTGATTTGTCGGCATTCCGTAAACATCTGGTAAATTTTGGAAACAAGCCCGTACAAGTTTCCACTCGTTTTCTACTTTGTTGTGGCTTGGAAATTACATTTTTTTTAACTTCCACACAAAAAAAACCCTTTTGAGTGTAGTCTGTTTCTATTTTCGGCTACACTTTGTGAATAAATCAACACTTGTCAATTCCGTCTGGAGACAATAGTGTTTGTTTCAGTCAGCAAACAACTTTTTTTTTTCCTTGGGAGTGAGAATTTAATTTTGTAGCTAGTTCCAATTTTTAGGGACTTTGGCATATTTAACCCTGTTTTTTGGTGTGTGTTTTTTAAATGTACAGCCGTTAGCCCAGAATCAACAGAGCAATTAGTTGTTACTGACTGTTCATTTGCTGTCCACATAGCTGCTCTTTCCTTTGTCAAAAAAATTACAGGGAGAGTGGTATAGTGTACACATGTTGACTGACAATGAGGGCAATAGTGTACTAGTTTGTTGACCAAGGGACGAGCCGGTCACACAAAAACAGTCTCAGAAACGAGACTGTTTTGGTTTCCTCGAGGGCAAAACCTGATTGGAAATGAAACTGTTTTGGTGTGACTGGCTAGTCCCGTGGGGAAACAAACTCACCCAAATAATGTCAGTCAACATGTGTTTTATAACACCAAACAAGAATCATACACCACAGCACACTAAAATAATTATTACAAACTTCTCCAGCAAGCAGTTTGTTCAATAACCTTTTGGAGTTGTCCCAATAACAAATAGTTCTCCAAAATACCAACCACTGTCTTGATTACTGTCTTTGCTTTTTAGAGTCTTTCTCAGAGACAATGTTGGCCAGCTCTTCCGAAATTTCGATGAATCGAGCAAAACGTTCATGTTGGCTGCTGCTTGTGGTCGTAGTTTCAGACGAGCCAGACATGTTTACAATTTGTTGTTCTTTGAAAATATTGTCATTATTTGCGTGTATATATGATGTCATCATGAGGCACTAATCAATGGAGCTTGGGACTAATTCCATTAATAAGTGCTTGCTACATCATTTATCCTAAAACAGCGTGAGAATGGTCCATAACATGTGATGTAGCATTGACCAATCACGGCCGAGAGTTGAGTATGCAGTGTGTTATAATGTTTAATACCGGGGTAGTACATTGTTTATTTTTTCAGCAAATTTTGTAGTTAGTAAACATTCATTGATAGTTAACATCTACCCAGTACCTGCTTTGCTGAACAGTAAGGCAGCTCCCCTGAAGTCCATCTATTGTCTTAGAAATTATATTATTTGCCCCCCTTATTCAGAGATTAATTTTTTGAGGTCCTATTTAAGAATTAGTGATTGCAATCTCTGGATTTCCGATTTCTGTTTTCAAATAGTTTCACCATATTTGCTGTTTTTCCTGTCGAAGTTATAATAGTTGGATGTAAACTAAATAAATTGCCTGTTGTCTGTGTTGATTGGAGCACTCTTGGAAGTTGTCTGCCGACTTGTGATTCAAGTGAATGACCACTCCTGTAATTATTATGTATACTTCTGCCACCTGTTGTGAAACTAGGGCAAACCCAGCCATAATCACAGAAGCTTGGTAAGATACACGAGTATTTTAGTGAGCAAAAAGAGATACCTGCTTTATAGTAATAAGATAAGATCATGAAAGACCAGTATGGCACATACCATTTATTTGTAGGGGTTGGTCTTAGCTGCAATAATTGTAGATTTGTTTTTATTTACAATACTTTTTAAATTCTTTTTTATGTTTTATTTTGTGTGACTCAACAAGTTTCATTTTTAGTTTTTGTTTCTTATGGGGTTTGCAAAGAAAACAAAGCTACAATTCTATTATTGAACAAGGCCAGTCTAAAATCTCTTGGCAATTATCTCCATGATTTTCTCATAAAAACAGTCAATCATTAACTTCAGCTATTGTTGCAATAGCAAAATTCACTACGTAAGTACTCGAATACACCCATATTTGATTCAAAATGGCAATAAGTATTCAGTAGTGGTTTGGAGTCCTCAGTAACCATTACGACGTTGTTCTAGTACATGGAGCATGCACAGTATTAGTCAACGTGTCCACCGAATTTGAAAATTTAGCTGTAACGTTGAGAATATAGTACGATTTCCACTTGAAAATAACATTGAGGAAGCATTGATGTGATCGAGAGCGACACATTTATACCAGTAGACTAAGACATAGGATATGCTCGACTTTCAAAGAGGTGGGTGATATTGTCTACAAAAAGACAGTTTGAACAGGATCCTCGACACATTTTTTATAGGAGCTTACACATGATTGATCTGTAGCAGTTCTAGCGGAGGACTGAGAGTGACATAGTGAAAACGCTACTGTACTAAGTTGATGTTTGCTTTATAAAATGTTTCATCTTAATTTTGTTGAAAATGAAAACTAGGGATGTGTATTTTTGATTTATGTATTGTTGCATCTATCACAAAATAATTGACAACAACATAAATACTCAGATACATGTGAAGTTGTGTTATCTGTCTAACAGACAACACCCAAAATGGAATGAGCAATGGGGGTGGGGGGATGTAATGTGTAATTTCTGACAAACAATTATAGATCACAGCAGATCATAACATCAAGGATGTAGGAATTTCCAAGCAAAGTCAACAGTACTTGACATGGTATAGCATTTACAGAAGATATAGTCTAACCTTGCAGGTCTAGCGAAATGTCCTGTAAAATTTACAGAAGATATAGTCTAACCTTGCAAGTCTAGTGAAATGTCCTGTAAAATTTACAGAAGATATAGTCTAACCTTGCAAGTCTAGTGAAATGTCCTGTAAAATTTACAGAAGATATAATAATAATAATAAATAATAATAACATTTATAGAGCGCCAGTATAACAAATAGGGTTTGCTCAAAGGTGCTGAACAAAACTAAAAAGGTGAAAGGAATACGTACTTAAAAGGGATAAAAGTTAAAAAAGTTCAAAGTCCCAAGTTCAAAGTTCATAGATAAAAGTAGCAACCAATGAAACAAATTAAAACTAGGCATAAGCCTTCATAAAAAGATGAGTCTCCAGTTTTCGTTTAAAAATGTCAATAGAGTTTATACAAAGTCTAAGTTCTGTTGGAAAACAATTCCAGAGTTTAGGAGCAGCATGTGAAAAGGCACGTTGACCGTAAGACTTGACGTCGGTGTCAGTAGACATTGATCCATAGATCTGAGAGTGCGGGTAAGACAATAGCGAGTTACAAGGTCACAAATGTAAGTTGGAGCAAGTCCATTTAAGGCACGAAATGTGAGCAATAGTATCTTGTATAGTCTAACCTTGCAAATCTAGTGAAATGTCCTGTACAATTTCCAGAAGATATAGTCTAACCTTGCAAGTCTTGCAAAATGTCCTGTAAAATTTACAGAAGATATAGTCTAATCTTGCAAGTCTAGCGAAATGTCCTGTAAAATTTACAGAAGATATGGTCTAACCTTGCAAATCTAGTGAAATGTCCTGCACAATTTCCAGAAGATATAGTCTAACCTTGTAAGTCTTGCAAAATGTCCTGTAAAATTTACAGAAGATATAGTCTAACTTTGCAAATGTAGTGAAATGTCCTGTAAAATCTTACTGATTACTGCAAGGCCATTTACCTTCAATCTAAGATATCCAGGCAAATTATAGCACTGTACGATAAATAAATCCAGCTAAAATCACCTTTGGCTTTGGCATTAAATTTTTTTGTAAGAGTACAAATCTTTTTGCAGGCACTAAATTCTGATATTTTGCTTGTTGGCATGTTATTATTTATGTTCAATGTCCAAGAACTATTTAGATAGATAAGAAAGAGGCTTCACATACTGTTCATTACAATAATAACAATTCTAAACCCCTAGAGACACGCAGGCACTGTATGTGCACACATAAATTGCCACAGGGAACCATGCAAGCAAATTCAAATTCTTGTTAATTTTTTGCTGACAGCGTAAGCTTTAGGTATAGGTTGGTATATATATGTAGGTATAGAGGTATAAGTGATCATTGTCTGTCAACTTTTTTATTTTCATCATCTTCTCCAAAAGTGACAGTCAGAATACTTTTGATATTTGGTGTGCATGTTCCTTGGGGGAGGCTATTCAGATTTGTGCATGCCAAGTTGATCTGTGCCATTTTCAATTTTTTACAATTTCTTTCCAAAAATGATATTTTCATCATCTCCTCAAATACTCCTCGTCTTTAATATCTTGTGTGTCGATGCGCAGAGGGTAGCTTACTCAGATTTCTTAATTTCAAGTCAGCATCTATTTTTGATGATTTTTTTTTGTAATGTAAAAAAAATTAATGTGTTAATGAGCATTGTGACCGACGCCATATTGGAAATCAGTCCAGGAGACTTTAACTAAACTGCCACTTTTCAAAAGACACCATTGACGTCAAACAAGCAATGTAATATGTGCTATAGTCTTAATTCTACGCATTATGTGCAAAGTGTTTTTTCGAAACAGGGTTGCAGACTTCAAATCCAAATTCTGCACCCCTTCTACAGAATGGTTCATTCCAGTAGATATGTATGCTCTCAATTGACATAAAGTTGAGTTGGGGACGATTTTTGACAGAGTCAGTCATCAATAAAAACGATAATACTCATTCTAAAATTACCTCATTTTGAAAGGGAAAGTACTTTGTGGTTCATTTATGAAGTTTTGATTTTGTATGGTCAATATTGGTGGCAAAATCATGTTAAAATTGCCGATGTGGTAATGGCAGTGCAGAAACGAGTACAGGCGAGGTCAAAGTTCTTTTGCTAACGAGCCTTACCATATATGGGAAAAAAGTAGTCATGAGATTGCAGTCCAGACTTTCGTTTCAATTTTTAGTTAAAAGCTGGCGATATGATGTCTTGTTGCTTTTTAGCACAACTGAACTGGAGGAACAGCACCTTTATTAGTCCCCGCCGGACGAAGTCTGGGACGGGGACTTATGGATTGGGTTCCGTCCGTCCGTCTGTCTAGAGCCGTTTCTTGGAGATGCCTGGACCGATTTTTTTCAAACTTGGTACAGGGGCAACATAAAATGGCATACATATGCACATCAATTTGTTTTATGATACGATCCAATATGGCCACCTAGTAGCCATTTTGTTTGCAAATTTCCCCTGTCTAAAGCCATAACTCAGACATGCTTGAACAGATCTCATTCAAAGTTGGTGTCAGGACAGTGTTCTATGACATACATGTGCATTTTAATTTTCGTCATGATACGATCCAATATGGCTGCCTGGCAGCCATTTTGTTTGCGAATTTTCCATGTCCAAAGCCAGAACTCGGACATGCTTGAACAGATCTCATTCAAAGTTGGTATTGGGACAGTGTTCTATGACATACATGTGCATATCCATTTTCGTCGTGATACAATCCGCCAGGCAGCAATTTTGTTAGTGCAGTTATCATGTCCAAAGCCATAACTCATGCTTGAACAGGTCCTCCTCCCCCCCCCCCCCCCATAGCCGACCCATCCTCTATTGTTGAATGATTTATTCCATCACATCATCTTGAAGAGTTGACATGTCCCATGTCCAACGAGGAGACACAACATGAGTAGGCATGTTCCATGTCCAACGAGCAGACACAACATATCTAAGTCTGTTTGATTTAGGTTCACAAGTGTTGTTGCGTGATCAGAGTAGTGATATCAAGAAAATGACAACGTAAACTGCAAAAATAGTTTACTAGATTATAATATTAATTTTGATTGTGAAATAACTGGGTAGTTGATTATCTATCAAAAATAGTTAGTTTAAGGTTTTATTATCAACTGATGATTGTCGCCATCCTGAGGTAAAATGTCCCCATTTTGTTGCAGCCTATGGGATATTGACTCCACTAGCTTTAAACCTTGTCAGAACACTAACATTTATTTTTGTTTCTTTCTTTCAGATTATGCATACAGATATGTTGTATGAACAGGTTTTAATGTGTGACTGAAAAGCCATCACTCTATGGCTAATAGAGCCTTCCTTGAAGACACCTCCAATGTGGAGAGGAGCTGATGACTATATAATCTGATGTAAGCTGCTACTTCCCAGGCAGGATGGACTACATATATGAAGAGCGCGTATATGGAAGACAACACAAACTCCATATATTTGTATACTCTGCCACACATAATCAGCAACAACTAAGTTCTGCCTGATGGTAGTCAGACAAGGTAAAAAAAATTATGTTGATCCTACATATTGACATAGTCAGATGCACCAATACATATAAATTTCAATTTCATCCCAAAGATGACAGCCCCTGAAGAACAAAGATTTGGAATTTACAAATTAAACACAGGGAGAAGAGCAAATCAAACATTTGGTCAGTCAAGCACTGTCAAGTATTCAAGTGTTAAAGGATCAGGTTAATGAACTTGCAGCCCAAAACACAACAAGAACATAAAAAACATCCACCTATTACCTACTTTTGGTAAGGAAGTCCATCATTGCAATGGGATGGACAGAGAGATGGTAGCTTTAGTGCCTACTACAAATTTGGAATCATAAACATCCTAATGCGAAGGATCTTCTGTGTGAATGCCTATGGAGATTTTGAACTTCATCCTCCTGAGATGGATGACATATGGTAACTGCTTGTGATGCCAACCGGAGATTTAATAAACCTAATGTGATGGCTGGAATGAACCAGAAGATTTGGAAACCTCAACTTAGTGGATGGAATGTGTGGTTACGGAATTCTCTGATGTGAAAAAATATGCAACCTGTGTGAAAAAGAACACACTTGTGATGTACATATAAGGATGGAAAAACAATAGGCCACCTGTGCGAAACGGTCACAGTGGCAAGGGTAAAATGAGATGAAAAAACAAAAGGACACAGGTGCAAAAACGGTCACAGTGGCAAGGGTAAATTGATATGAAAAATGAAATGAGCAAAGTGGTGAAATAAAATGACATGTAAAAAGTATGCCACCAGTCTGAAACAAGAAAAGTGGCAGGTAAGAGGACACGTAAATAAACTAGACACTGATGTCAAATGGATGTAGTGTCAATGTTAAAAACAGGCCAAGGTGTTAAACAGACACCGAGGTGAAATAAAAGGACATTAAAAAACAAGTCTACAGTGCGAAACAAGAAAAGTGGAAAGTGAGAGGACACGTTGAAAACAGACAGTGGTTATATGAAAAGACATTAAAAAACAGTTCACAGTGTGAAACTGGCACATTAGTGTGGACACAAAATGAAATGGGCCACAGTGCAAGACATGAAAAGTGGCAAGTGAGAGGACACATTGAAAACAGACAGTGGTTATATAAAAAGACATTAAAAAACAGTCCACAGTGCGAAACTGGCCCATTAGTGTGGACAATGGCGATATAAAAGGACATTAAAAAACAGTTCACAGTGCAAAACTGGCACATTAGTGCGGACACAAAATGAAATGGGCCACAGTGCGAAGCAAGGAAAAAGGCAATTGAGAGGATATGTTGAAAACACAATGGTTATATAAAAAGACATTAAAAAACAGTCCACAGTGCGAAACTGGCACATTAGTGTGGACACAAAATAAAATGGGCCACAGTGCAAAACAAGGAAAATGGCAATTGAGAGGATACGTTGAAAACAGACAATGGTTATATAAAAAGACATTAAAAAACAGTCCACAGTGCGAAACTGGCACATTAGTGTGGACACAAAATAAAATGGGCCACTGTGTGAAACAAGGAAAATGGCAAGTGAGAGAGAGGACACGTTGCAAACAGACAGTGGTTATATAAAAAGACATTAAAAAACAGTCCATAGTGCGAAACTGGCACATTAGTGTGGACAATGGCGATATAAAAGGACATTAAAAAACAGTCCATAGTGCAAAACTGGCACATTAGTGTGGACACAAAATGAAACGGGTCACAGTGTGAAATAAGAAAAGTTGCAAGTGAGAGGACACGTTGAAAACAGACAGTGGTTATATAAAAGGATATTAAAAAACAGTCCAAAGTGCGAAACTGGCACATTAGTGTGGACATAAAATGAAACGGGCCACAGTGCGAAACAAGAAAAGTGGCAAGTGAGAGGACATGTTGAAAACAGACAGTGGTTATATAAAAAGACATTAAAAAACAGTCCACAGTGTGAAACTGGCACATTAGTGTGGACAATGGTGATATAAAAGGATATTAAAAAACAGTTCACAGTGCGAAACTGGCACATTAGTGTGGACACAAAATGAAATGGGCCACAGTGCAAAACAAGGAAAATGGCAATTGAGAGGACACGTTGAAAACAGACAGTGGTTATATAAAAATACATTAAAAAACAGTCCACAGTGCGAAACTGGCACATTAGTGTGGACACAAAATAAAATGGGCCACTGTGTGAAACAAGGAAAATGGCAAGTGAGAGAGAGGACACGTTGCAAACAGACAGTGGTTATATAAAAAGACATTAAAAAACAGTCCATAGTGCGAAACTGGCACATTAGTGTGGACAATGGCGATATAAAAGGACATTAAAAAACAGTCCATAGTGCAAAACTGGCACATTAGTGTGGACACAAAATGAAACGGGTCACAGTGTGAAATAAGAAAAGTTGCAAGTGAAAGGACACGTTGAAAACAGACAGTGGTTATATAAAAGGATATTAAAAAACAGTCCACAGTGCGAAACTGGCACATTAGTGTGGACATAAAATGAAACGGGCCACAGTGCGAAACAAGAAAAGTGGCAAGTGAGAGGACATGTTGAAAACAGACAGTGGTTATATAAAAAGACATTAAAAAACAGTCCACAGTGTGAAACTGGCACATTAGTGTGGACACAAAATGAAATGGGCCACAGTGCGAAGCAAGGAAAAAGGGGATACGTTGAAAACAGACAATGGTTATATAAAAATACATTAAAAAACAGTCCACAGTGCGAAACTGGCACATTAGTGTGGACACAAAATAAAATGGGCCACAGTGCAAAACAAGGAAAATGGCAATTGAGAGGATACGTTGAAAACAGACAATGGTTATATAAAAATACATTAAAAAACAGTCCACAGTGCGAAACTGGCACATTAGTGTGGACACAAAATAAAATGGGCCACTGTGTGAAACAAGGAA
Organism: Glandiceps talaboti; assembly: GCF_964340395.1. Classification (NCBI taxonomy): domain Eukaryota; kingdom Metazoa; phylum Hemichordata; class Enteropneusta; family Spengelidae; genus Glandiceps; species Glandiceps talaboti. Next base: position 21,969,348 of record NC_135549.1, read on the forward strand.
AATGGCAAGTGAGAGAGAGGACACGTTGCAAACAGACAGTGGTTATATAAAAAGACATTAAAAAACAGTCCACAGTGCGAAACTGGCACATTAGTGTGGACACAAAATGAAACGGGCCACAGTGGGAAACAAGAAAAGTGGCAAGTGAGAGGACATGTTGAAAACTGACAGTGGTTATATAAAAAGACATTAAAAAACAGTCCACAGTGCGAAACTGGCACATTAGTGTGGACAATGGCGATATAAAAGGACATTAAAAAACAGTCCATAGTGCAAAACTGGCACATTAGTGTGGACACAAAATGAAACGGGTCACAGTGTGAAATAAGAAAAGTTGCAAGTGAGAGGACACGTTGAAAACAGACAGTGGTTATATAAAAGGATATTAAAAAACAGTCCACAGTGCGAAACTGGCACATTAGTGTGGACATAAAATGAAACGGGCCACAGTGCGAAACAAGAAAAGTGGCAAGTGAGAGGACATGTTGAAAACAGACAGTGGTTATATAAAAAGACATTAAAAAACAGTCCACAGTGTGAAACTGGCACATTAGTGTGGACAATGGTGATATAAAAGGATATTAAAAAACAGTTCACAGTGCGAAACTGGCACATTAGTGTGGACACAAAATGAAATGGGCCACAGTGCGAAACAAGGAAAATGGCAATTGAGAGGACACGTTGAAAACAGACAGTGGTTATATAAAAAGACATTAAAAAACTGTCCACAGTGCGAAACTGGCACATTAGTGTGGACACAAAATGAAACGGGCCACAGTGCGAAATAAGAAAAGTGGCAAGTGAGAGGACACGTTGAAAACAGACAGTGGTTATATAAAAGGATATTAAAAAACAGTCCACAGTGCGAAACTGGCACATTAGTGTGGACATAAAATGAAACGGGCCACAGTGCGAAACAAGAAAAGTGGCAAGTGAGAGGACATGTTGAAAACAGACAGTGGTTATATAAAAAGACATTAAAAAACAGTCCACAGTGTGAAACTGGCACATTAGTGTGGACAATGGTGATATAAAAGGATATTAAAAAACAGTTCACAGTGCGAAACTGGCACATTAGTGTGGACACAAAATGAAATGGGCCACAGTGCGAAACAAGGAAAATGGCAATTGAGAGGACACGTTGAAAACAGACAGTGGTTATATAAAAAGACATTAAAAAAACGTCCACAGCGCGAAACTGGCACATTAGTGTGGGCAATGGCGATATAAAAAGACATTAAAAAACAGTCCACAGTGCGAAACTGGCACATTAGTGTGGATACAAAATAAAATGGGCCACAGTGCGAAACAAGGAAAATGACAAGTGAGAGGACACGTTGAAAACAGACAGTGGTTATATAAAAAGACATTAAAAAACAGTCCACAGTGCGAAACTGGCACATTAGTGTGGACACAAAATGAAATGGGCCACAGTGCGAAACAAGGAAAATGGTAAGTGAGAGGACACGTTGAAAACAGACAATGGCGATATAAAATGACATTAAAAAATAGTCTACAGTTCACAGTTCAAAACTGGTACACTAGCGTGGACACAAAATGAAACAGGTCACAGTGCAAAACACAGTAAGTGGCGATGTAAAACGACATGTAAATAAAAAGGACACTGATATGCAACGGACATAGTGTCAACCTTACAAACAGAGTAATAGGCGACACAGGACAAAGAACACTGGACAAAGGAGGAGTGGCATAAACAACACAATAAATGATGTGTGAGCAAAACAAATACATACAGAAGATTCACAGCAACCTGTATAAAAGAAAGTGAAGTAGAGATCAATAGGACACATTATAAAACATGTGAAAAGAAAAATATCAAGGTGATTGTAAGGACAAGAAGAACCAGCCCACTGGGTTACAACCTGTTTGAACTTAAGTTAAAATGAAGAGTTGTAACATGGAAGTGTAACTCATGTTACCCCTAGATGTATGTTATGAGGATATCCCCTAGATGACATAAAAGGATACCACTACTCTGATAATGGTAGTAATCTGTGATAACTATTAAAAGTACATCACATGTACCAGACTACTGTCATAACTGCAGAAGACATCTCTCGGAATTGAAGTTCACCAAGTCAGTTATCATACACTGACTAGAAGAGGAATACTGTACTGAAGATTGGACATCCACCAAAACGTGATAATCAGATGGTCATTGGCCAAGCAGTGAGTACATGCTTTGGTCAATGGCTGTCATCAGCGTATGTAACCTGCAGATTACCACGCGTGTACAATTGCGTATAGTTTGTAAACTGATCAAACACGTGGTGTTACTTGGTTGCAAACTGCTAAAACCTTATTGGTTCACAGAAATCTTGAACGATTTTTCTATCTGTTCTACATGTAAATATGTCTTGCTATAGTGGTCAGTTATAAACTGCAAGCCACTATGCAAGCTATTTTCGATGAACAGATGCAGCGCAGCGAATCTGGTTATCTGCAATCTTATAAAGAAGGTAGGTCTTGTTTGAGTAAAGCAATGGCTTTACTTGTTAATACCCATATAAATCTCTTTTTCTCTTTTTGTCTACACAGATAACAATGAAGAAGGACTCTAACGCTGAAAGATTTCAAGAAAAAGAATATCAAAGGCAAGTACCTATATAATTTTGTTCATTTTTCAATAATGCTTTTTCCTCATTCTTTCAGATCACTGGAAATGCTGATGAAGTTATTAGAAGATGAAGCATATAAGTAAGTTTCAAATCTTTGAGTCCTTTCAAATTTTATGTTTTTGTCAGTCATGAAAAAATGTTTTCTCAGTACAGGCTTGTGTAGTCGGAAAATGATGGATGAGAAACCCAAAATCTTTTGTATATTTATATATCTGAATAACCCGTTGTTAGATCACCATACATTTAAATAAACCATGGCATGCAGTATTTCTCTTCTCCTCTCAGGTAACACAATTGAGTCATAATTGATGAAGAAGGATGCTGCTGAAGAAACTTTATTAAAAGAAAAAAATATGAGAGGTATGTAGCTATATATTATTTCTATTCAGTTTATTTGATAATGTGTTTACCCTATTTTTCAATCACACCCAGGAATGATGAAGAAAGCTAGCGAAGAATGTTATTAAAAGAAGAGGACAAGTAAGTTTCTTATTTTGCAATCTTGATGTTCTGATACAATCAATCATTAGTCTCTCAAAGGGGGACTATTCCAATGGGCTCCACCCACCTTTTTGTCCATGCCTGCATGCGTCTCTCTGTTTGTAGTACATCATTTCTCAGGCGACAATATTTGTAGTTAAAAATAAACACTGCATAACTCAAAAACTGCAATACCCATGACACTTCATTCAAGTGTCTACCCCATGTTATCAGATTCAAGCTATGTTTGGAGACCTTGACCTTCAGGGCCAATTATCAAAATCCAGCCAATTCCTACCTATCACACACATTGTAGTGTTTACACATTGCCAATTTCTTTTAAATCATGTTTACAAGTAATGTGAAGAAAAGAATTAGACATTGTTTTTTGTGCTAATATAATTTCTATTGAATGGCAGCCATATTTGGAGCCAAGTTCTTTTAAATCATGTCTCCATTCTGTCACATAGAAGTAAAGTACCGGGTACAAATGTATTTCGGGGGGGGGGGGGGGGGGTCTTCTATGAAGACTTGTCAGTTCATAAAACAAGCAGTTTGTGCTTGTATTCCAGATCATGCTCAAACCCCAGGAACTTGTATCACCAGAATTAATGAAGGAAGCTCAAGAAAAAAGTTATCAGAAGATAAAGAAGATAGTAAGTTTCAAGTCTTACAGTCTCTTCAAAATGTATGATTCTCTAAGTCGTGAAGAAATTTTTTCTCACTGGATGGTTTTATCAAAGATTGTGTAGAGGGAAAGTGATGGTTAAGAGAGCCAAAATGTTTTCTTTATAGATCTGAAAACACCATTGTTGGATCACCATAGATATAAATAATCCATGTAAATCTGTATTTCACTTCTCTACTCAGGTAACACACAATTGACTCAACATTGAAGAAAACACTGCTGAAGAAAGTCTAAAGGAAAAGAATATCAAAAGTAAATACCTATATATTTCTGTACAATTTATTTGATAATGTTTTTTTCTTCATTTTCAGATAATACCCATGTGTCACTTCGGAAAAGGTGTGAAAGAACAATTTGTTTTAGGGCATTTGTGTGCTTAGAGGGTTTGGTCAAATGGTTTATAAATAAACATCAAAACATGGCGCTTGGCGTCAATAGGAGGATGCCAGGTGTGGATAGCAGGGTGCCACACCCTGCTAAAACTCTTGGTGGAGAATACTGTACCACTACTTCTATCTATATATATATAGGCCTATTGACCATGTTTCCTTAGATTTACAGATTTATTGTTTCTGACATGTGATTGATTGATATAAAATTATGAGAGCAAGGTATGTATATATATATTATTTCTTTTCAGTTTATTTAATAAAATGTCTTTGCCATATTTTTTAGATCACACCGAGGAACGATGAAGAAAGCTAGCTTAGAATGTTATTAAAAGAAGAGGACAAGTAAGTTTCTTATTTTTCAATCTTGATCTTCTAATCACTCCTAAAATGAATCATTAGTCTCTAAAAGGGGGACTATTAGAATGGGATCCACCCACTGTTTTTGTCCATGCCTGCATGCATCTGTCTGTCTGTCTGTCTGTCTGTCTGTCTGTCTGTGCGTAATACATCATTTCTCAGACATGCTGTTTCCAATTTCTTTCAAACCTGGCACAAAGGTGACATGTCACCTGGGACATACACAAAGTTGACCAAAGAGGTCGGTTATTGAAATGCAGCCATTTCCTGCATAAGTATCTATTTCTTGCCATTAAATTATTTTAAATCATGTTGTGTTCAGTCACATAGAAGTCAAGTATTTGAGGGGGTCTGTACCTTCCATGAAGTCTTGCTAGCTTTTTTTAGTTCGAACAGACAAGCAGAACAGTTTGCAACTGGTGACCACTAGTTCTACTTAAGTAAACACGCTCTCCTAATTCAATTAAATTTGGTACATACTTCAAACATTACTAATTGTATATGTTCTGTTAATGTTGCATTCAAACAATTATTGTGTGTAGGAACAAAAATCTAAAGACTTTGCCCTTATGGAAGGCTTTCAGTTTAAATGTGCTTGGTATTCTGTTCAATTCAGTTCATATTAATGTTTTCTTTGTTTACAGATCTTACCCATGAAGAACTAATATGACCAGAATTGAAGAGGATTATGCTATAGAAGAAAGTTATCAAGCAAGAAGAAGAAGACATAAGTAAGTGTCAAATATTGCAATCTCTTCAAAGTTAGTTTTAATAACCCTGACCCCTTGATCGTGATGCCGATGTTCAAAGTGAAAAAGCCAAAATTATTCAAAGTGTGGATGTGTTTTGCATGATGCAGGTGATTTTCTAGGTCACAGTAGACACTATTGCAACAAACGTTAGTGTTGTGTCTTTTTACGTTGATTGCGACAGGGGTACATACATGGTTATGAATCAATATAAAAACAATCGACTCTCAGTAACATGTTGGAAAGCAAAACATACAATAAGACGACGCATTGTTTTCCAAGAAAAATTACAATCATACTGTGGATATTTTATGATGTGAAGCTAGCTTGCCTCCTTAGGTAAAACATCATTTTCAAAGCATTTTGTGTGTTTTCCTTTGTACAGTTTCACTTTGATCATGCCGCCACACTTGTACCACAGGGAACCCAGGAACCGAAACAAACAAATAAATAAACAAACAAACAAATAAATAAATAAATAAATGAATGAATGAATGAATGAATGAACAAGTATAGGAACAAATAAAATAATTAAATAAACCAGCAAATAAACAGATACTCATGGAGGTATACTAGATATGGTTTTTTCCTATACCATCACTACAAAATAGTGATGGTATAGGAAAAGTTATAGAGGGAAAGTTACGTTTTTGACCAAGACTTAATAATGTGTTTCCTTGTTTTTAGATCATGCCAATGCTGCCAAGAAAATGTATTACCACAATTTAAGCTGTCGAAAAAAGCTATTATCAGAGAAAGAAGAGAAAAGCAAGTATTATAATGAGCGGTTTGGTAATAATCTTTTTTATTTTATGTACTTGTCAGTCACAAGGAAATTGTTTTCTTGATAGATGTTTTATTGAGGTTTGTGTTGAGGGAAAATCTCGGTTAAGAGTCCTGCAATACTTTCTATATTTATCTGAATTCACCATTGTTGGATCAGCATACGTGTAAATAAACAAATACCTGTGTTCATCATTCTACATCTGATGATTTTTAGTACCATTTCAGTTGATTATGTAGTTGATATAAAAGTCTCGTAGGTAATTTACTCAGAATTACAGATGGAAGTTCCTGACATGGGATCATAAAAAAAGATGAGAACAAGTGTTTTTGAGTTGTATTTCAGTTCTGTTCAGTTCATAAAATGTTTCTCCTGGTATTTCAGATCATACTTGTACGTCAGGAATTTGTATTACTGGAATTGAAGAAGAAATCTGAAGAAAACAGGATGAAGTAAGTTTTTTTTGTGTTTTTTTGTTTGTTTGTTTGTTTGTTTGTTTGTTTTTGGTTTTTAAAAAAAAAATTTGTGCTTGGAATTCATCCCAGCGATTTTCTGTTATGCAGACAAATACACACAAACAAACAAACAAACACAAATGCTACAGAGATCCATTTGGGTTTGGGACTATATGACAGGGCTATGTAGCACATACGCTCTATATGACGTTGCTGTGGAACTGTCAAGGCTTTCCCAGTCAGTCCACAGGCTATCCCAGAGTCACCCGGCAAACATAGCACCTGCGGGCTCCGTGTGAGTAATCGTCCCCGACTTTTTGAGTCATTACTCCAGGAGTCCCCTCAAATTCGCACTCGTCTTGTGAGTGAGACACGACTGAGTGATACAGCCTACCCATCGAGTCTGTAGAACACTCACCCTTGGTTTGGGTCGGTCACAGAAAAAGCCCCTGTTTCCAGTGGGATTCGAACCCGTGACCTCCCGATTGCTAATCCTGTGTGCTAACCACTATGCTACAGGGAGCCGGTTTGACATCTTGCCATCAGTTGAATTGTTGTCTATATCCACTTGAAAATAACCCAAAGCTCACTGCCTGTACTGAATGGAGTAGCCAGCTGTTGGTTTAAGCATGGATGTATCACTAATACATCCATGTTTTAAGACACTGGCTATGGACCAGATAAGAGCTTGCAAAGAAGTGTGTTAGTCTTTAAAGTTTTATTGATGGAAGGTCTGTCCATTCATTTACATCTTTGTATTTATTATTTGTAATTTGGAATAATATTTGCATGAGCTTTACTTTGAATTAATATTGAATTATGTCAGTGATTTTTCGATTGCAGGAATCAAGAAACTCTCATGAGCACTTTGAATGCGCTGCACATAAAGAACTGTACCAAAGATTGTACATAGGTGTACTTATTCATAGACATCTGATTCATCACCATGAAAACATATCACTGTCAACATGCATGCCAGCCTGGAGGGGAGCCATAGGCATGTACATGCTAGATATTATCAAAGACAGTAACCTATGACTTTGACCTTCATATTCAAGGTCAGCTAGCAATTTACTCCATACTGTTAATATTTTGTACAGACAAATTTAAGTATATTGTAAACATACCTTTTAGATGAGCTTTCTGTGTAAAAACTGACCTTTGCCCTTGACTGTCAGGATATTATGAACTTAATTACCATCAACTTGTACAAGCAGATTTTGGACACTGATTAACATTACATTCCTGCTATTGTCCTTGAACATAATAGAACACAACTAGTTTGTTTGCTTTTATCACAAGGCCAGTTGGTTTGTTAAGTTAGGTAATGGTAATACTTTGGTGTAATTATAAATTTATGTTCACTGTGAAATAATCAGATATCTGGTATTTAATTCTCTTTCTCCCAACTAGTAGTTAGTTGTGTACAAACAAATATCCTACAACCACTGGGAGAAAGAGGATTAAAGTCATCTGAAAATTGAAATTTTTGATTAAATGGTTATAAGAACTTTAGAACCAGCTGATTAGTATACAGTTGGATGGGGAACTATTTACATCAGAAAATTGTGAAATTTAAGTAACATGATACAAATCTTCATTGTACTTCAAATGATAGACTTTGTTGCTTAATTTGTGCAAGCTTTGATCACTCCTTTAACCTTCTTTATGTAACCTTAACCTGAACTATAACCTTTAACCTATAACCTTACCCTAACAATAACACTAACACTAACACTAACACTAACACTAACATTAATCCCAACTAATATATAATAAAAGTAACTCTAACTATCTTTCGGTGGTCGTTAAGTTTGCACAAAGAAACCAGGCAACTTGTCTAGTATTTGTAGTACAATGATAATCGTGAGATTTACTAAACAACACTTTATGGGGAGTCACACAGGTTATATGTTTGTTTATCCTTCATATAATAGTGGGGTTTTTTCGCATGGGTTGGTTGTTCATATTTGGTTGCTTAAACTTTACAATACCCTTTGTATTACCACTGCCATTCTTTATACAAAGTATTTGAAAAGTATGTCCATCCCAAATGAAAAGTATCTCTCTCCCCTATATGAAAATGCTTTTCATATAGATGTAGGGGATTGATGTACTCTTCATTTAGGGGATGGATGTACTATAAATCTAGGGAAGTTTTATTTAGAGGCTGGAATTGTACTTTTTATTTAGGGGATAGATGTACTTTATATGTAGGGGAGAAAAATATTTTATTTAGGGGATGGATGTACTTTATATTTAGGGGAGAAAAATATTTTATTTAGGGGATGGATGTACTTTTTATTTAGGGGATAGATGTACTTTATCTTTAGGAAATGGATGTACTTTATATTTAGGGGAGAGAAATATTTTATTTAGGGGATGATGTACTTTTTATTTAGGGGATGGATGTACTTTACATTTAGGGGATAGAAATATTTTATTTAGGGAATGGATGTACTTTACATTTAGGGGATAGAAATATTTTATTTAGGGGATGGATGTACTTTTTATTTAGTGGATAGAAATATTTTATTTAGGGGATGGATGTACTTTACATTTAGGGGATAGAAATATTTTATTTAGGGGATGGATGTACTTTACATTTAGGGGATTGATGCACTTAATATTTAGGGGAGAGAAATATTTTATTTAGGGGATGGATGTACTTTGTATTAATGGGAGAGATATTTTTTATTTAGGGGATGGATGTACTTTATATTAAGGGGAGAGAATTATTTTATTTAGGGGATGGATTGGGTTTTATTTAGGGGATGGATGTACTTTATATTTAGGGGATGGATGTACTTTTTATTTAGGGTTGGGTGTACTTTTTATTTAGGGGAGAGAAATATTTTATTTAGGGGATGGATGTACTTTTTATTTAGGGGATGGATGGACTTTTTATTTAGGGGATGGGTGTACTGTTTATTGAGGGGAGAGAAATATTTTATTTAGGGGATGGGTGTACTTTATATTAAGGGGAGAGAAATGTTTTATGTAGGGGATGGATGTAATTTATATTAAGGGGAGAGAAATATTTTATTTAGGGGATGGATGTACTTTATATTAAGGGGAGAGAAATATTTTATTTAGGGGATGGATGTACTTTATATTAAGGGGAGAGAAATATTTTATTTAGGGGATGGATGTACTTTTTATTAAGGGGAGAGTATTATATTTTATTTAGGGGATGGATGTACTTTATGGATGCAATTGCGATATATGCCTACGCTTTTCCATAGTTTTTAAAATATTTTTTATCTCTGGTTTTTAATGCGGGGCCAAGTTTGGGTTAACAATGCCTTAGTAACCCCTGTTGTTATAGAAATGATCATGTAACCACTTTTGTATTGTACTTGCATGTAGAGTATTTTATAAAAGTCTGATATTAAAACAATATGGTTGCAGCTTGTCAACGATGTCTGTTTGTGTGTGAAGCCCATGGGTGTAAGTAAATGCAATAGATTACTTTGGTGAGATCACTTTTGACAAGTTTAGAAAGACACAAACTAAAACTATTATAATAGTTGTATATATTGTGACATGACATATCAATGTCCATAGCTTAAGTTGCTCTAGTCAATCTGTGAATGGATTACACACACAATGCAGTGTATGGATAAATCACATACAACTTTTGATTCAGTGTGGACTCCATGTGTATGTGGTAGAGACTCCGTGTTGACACTCTCTTCAGTACAACATGGCTAGTGATGTTACCCCAGGCTGTAAGAACTGATCACTCCCTTAACTTGATCTAGTCAATCTATGAATGGACATTGATATGACTACACTCACAACACAATGTATGTATCAATCAAATACAACTTTCGATTCAGTGTGGACTCCATGTGTATGTGGTAAAGACTCGGTGTTGACACTGTCGTCATTAGTACAACATGGCTCATGATGTTACCCCAGGCTGTAAAAACTGATCACTCCCTTTACTTGATCTAGTCAATCTATGAATGGACATTAATATGACTACACACACAACACAATGTATGTATCAATCAAATACAACTTCAAGTGTGCATGGTAAAGACTTTTCTATTTATTTCACCAGAAATTGTACAAAGGGTACATAACAGAAAAAAAAGAGGAGCAGGAAAAACAAATAAGTCAATAAGCTACAAGTTCTGACAAAATTACTTCCAGCTAATAATTACACTAAAACTAAAAGAAAATGAAAAAAAGAAGAGCAAAATATTCCATGGATATAGTCCACTGAGTTGACATGTATAATGTACATACATGTATATGTAATAAACTACAACAAAAATGTTTTTTGTTTGGTTCCACCTTAATCTTGTCAAATGTATGGGTGCTACACTTGTAATATAGTCACTGTACACTCAAATTTTCATTTTTGTCTGAATTTGCATATTTTGGAATATATAATTAGTTTGTTTGTAAACCACCCTCCCTCCTTGATTTTCCAATCTCAGGGTGATGTCAAACACAGAACACATAACGGCTTGCTCAATTCAAACGAAATTTTGAAGACGTATTCCGTAGGGTAATGGCAAGACTTAATTAGGTTTTGGTAAAAATCTCGTGAATACTAATGAGCAATTTATGTAATTAATGATTTTCGGTAATTATATCTCAAGAATGCACGCTTCAAATTCATTATAACTCGGTACACACATTCGCGATACCAAAGCGCACCTGCCCTGAAAATATTACTAATATAGCTTTTAGTTTTAATAAGTTATTGGCATATTTTTTAATTGGCCACAAAAAGAAAAAAATAGTTTCTTGTCAGGAAATATCGTCTAAAGTGGTGCGACTTTATCACATAACGGCTTGTCAATGAAAGAAGATTCATCACTCACAGATAAATTCTGACGAGTATCAAAGTCAAAATCAATACTGTCTGCCATTTGCTTACTATATTAACTCAGACTATACGCTACCCTCTATGTCTATGAATGTTCTCAATCATCCAGGTATGAATTCGAAGTTAATAACGAAGTAATTATAATCTATCCTACTGGACTTGCTGTTGTTTAGAATGGCAACAGTTTCACGTCGTATCCTGGGCGCTTAGTCAGACCAACTGATGATCTGATGACAGATGGTTTGTGACACCTGATAGAGTAGAATTGTCATGTGATGATGAAAACCGTCAATGAATTTTACTGATCACAGTGTTGTACGCGCCTGACGCATGACGTAGTCCCCCTCCCCTACGAACTAGCCATCTTTCTTTTTTTTTGTTGTAAAAGTTATTGAACACTTATCAATAAGCTATATATCCGTCAAGGATAACAATAGCTATGCACAATAGAGCACCAAATGTTAGATTTTATAATGATCACAATTATTCAATAATAAGTAACACTTACCATTTAGGATTCATATCTTTGAAATTATATGTATGCTTTTAACTGACTGGTTGTGTAAATGGCAGTCACTAAATAGAGCAGTCTGATTCATTATAAACCCATTAATTTGACTGAGCTGTGGTTTCACAGCTTTCGATAATCAAATAAAAAAATGAAGAATTGTAGGTGTTGTTTATCATTGACCTGTATGTATTTCAGACACTTTTGAATATGCCAAAGGCATTCATAATTTTGTTCTGTTTATGATATATGTATAATCGTCGTACAACTGCTGGGCTTCTCTATGGCACTGTTCAAGACTCTCAATTTGTGACGTCAGTAGGAGAATTCATCTCGGAGAATATATGCCCTGGCTTGCAATAATTTGTAGTACAGACGACAGAGAAAACGTTCAATATTGTCCAAAAATTTAATCTTGAAGTTACAGTATCACAATTATACTTACGCAAGTTGTGGGGCAAAGTGAGCTTCACGTTGTAAAACAAAACAACATCAATCCGGACTGAATTTTATAAACTCACATTTTCTCTAAACAGTTTATTGCATGTATTCCAGTTACTTATTGATGTCAAACTTTGATAGACAGGCAGAATACAGTAATTCTATTTTTATCAAAAAAGTTATACAAACTACTACGTTGTATCATCTTTATTGTGTATATCTTTATAGTTTTGCATGCTATATTGTAATCAATTGTAAGATAATATGAATGATATAAAAATAATAACATGAAAATCCACCAATCAATATAATGGAATATACCACCAAAAGAAAACAAAATACAATCAACACTTCTATTCAGGAACGTAAGAACATACCATTTATTGGTAGCAGGGGTATAATGAAACAACTTAACATTCTTATGACATATGGGATTGACTTAGATTTCTCTCATACTTTTTTCATATCATCCTCATAGATTGCTAGTAGAAACATAATGCCCCAACCAACTAGTAATCCAAGGCTCTGAAGGAAGAAAAGCAACCATTGTGTACCCCAATTTATATCACCCTCTTCTACTGTGTTGATTTCTGGTAACTGTTGATAAAAAAGAGAAAAATTAGAGATTATATATGAAACATTATACCGACATAATAGAATTGAGATTTTTATTTAATTGAGTATTGTTACATGAGTGAAAACGTTATAGACTCAATTTGTGCAGTTTTAACTGTACAGCTCTCCTAGTAAAATGTATAATTACACTATCACACAGTTAGGCTAAAACGTGATCTTCATAATTTTGTAATGTTCATGACAATGACAACAATAAAATCCATTGTTTCTAATTCTGATGATGCACTTTGAACTACAATGTAATCGATGTATACATGCACACATTTCTATCACTGCTATATGCCTTGGCTAAATGAGTGATTCTTGCCTCCCAGTAAGGGGAGGTTATGTTATACTTGTGTTTGTTTGTTTGTTTGTTTGTTTGTTTGTTTGTTTGTTTGTTTGTTTGTTTGTTCGTTTCTTTGTTTGTTTGTTTGTTTGTTTGTTTGTCTGTTAGTTTGTTTGTTTGTTTTTGTTTGATTGTTTGTCTGTCTGTCTGTCTGTCTGTCTGTCTGTCTGTCTGTCTGTGAACAAGATATCTCAAAAACCACTGCATCTATTGTTATGAAACATCTTCAAATATGGTAATGACAAGAACTGATTAGATTTTGGTAAACATACAATGAATATTAATCAGCCATTTGAAGTGTGCTTTGCATAGATTAATCATTTTTGATAATCATACAATACCTTTTGAATGCAACCTTTAATTTTCAAATAATTTAGTACATGAATTTGTGTTGATGGTAAAGAAGTGTATGTGTCATTTAAATCTTATTAATGTAACTTATAATCTTAATTGTTAATCTGCATAACTAATTACACTTCGATGATTAGGCAATATGTTAACTATGCAAGCTTCAAATTTCACACAATTAGTTTTGTTAATTAAGGGGTACATCATGTATACTCACTAACTATGATACATTTATCAATGACAATGAAAAAATGAATGCGTTACATTAACTTTTTGCAAGACTGGCAAGACTTACCATATCCACCAGTGCAATGTAGAGGAATATTCCACATGTTAGGGCAAAGATCCACGTGGATGCATCTGTGTACTCTCCCAGAAAGATACCTACTACCAAACCTAGGTAACACATGCAGGCTGATAGGAAGTTAAAAAGTAGTGCCTTCTTGACTGGCATTCCAGAGTTCAACAGGATGGCAAAATCACCTATAAGTAAGAATATAGTGTATGATGTGAATTTTGAAATATGGATTAGTTTTCTGACTCTTAAGACAGACGTTGTGTGCTCTGTTACTATTCATCTTATGCAGACACGTGTACCTAGTTTAACCCAATTCATCATGAACTTTAAGATCATGACAAAACCCAGACTAATAATTATTCCTAACTTTGTTCATGTAAAAACTCTTCTCAAACTCTTTAACCACATACATATATGGCAATTCCAAGTCATAGGGGGACTCATCAGACTATGCAGCCACAATGATACATATGGCCATTCCAATTCATATGGATGGGCACAGCGATACATATGGCAATTCTAATTCATATGGGAATATTTACAGATTATGTAGCCACATCGATACATGTGGCAATTCTAATTCATAGGGGGCTTATTCACTGACTATGCAAGTTCATCGATATGTACGGCAATTCCAATTCATATGGAAAACTCATCACAGAATATACAGCCACAGTGATGCCTATGGCAATTCCAATTCATATGGGGCCTATTCACAGACTATGTATAGCCATAGCGATACCTATGGCAATTCAAATTCATATTGGAACAATTCATAGACCACAAAAGTAGGATTTAGTCCTACCCTAGGTAGAAACACCGGGTCTACAGACGCACCGACACAGATGGTGATTCGTATGAAGCGAATATGGGCACTGTCAAAGAACCACAGTAACACATGTGTTGAAGCCAGTTTCTCATGAAAATTTACTCACATGCTTGACTTCATTTTCCATTTCCTTTTTCTCAGTCTGTGATTTGATTGCTTTACCAATCACACCTATTTCCACACAAACAACTTTATACTCATACACATTTCCAAAGAATGTCTACAGTAAGCACAGATCTCTGAAATTTACTGATTCTTACCTAGTTCATATGGGAACTCTTAACAGACTAAACAGTTACCTATACTGATTCTTAACTAGTTCATAGGGAAACTCTTCACAAACTTAACTGTTACCTATACTGATTCTTACCTAGTTCATGTGGAAACTCTTCACAGACTAAAATGTTTCATAAACTGATTCTTACCTAGTTCATGTGGAAACTCTTCACAGAATATAGCAACACTTATACTGACTCCACTGATGACAGAAATAGTGAATCCTGTTCCAATAGCTAATCCGTCCATGAAATTATGCAGGCCATCTCCCATGATGACCATGTATGCAACTGTTGCAAGACCTTTTCCTTTTTCGGCATGAGAACACGCCTTGGGTCCACCATTGACCACCATTTCATTAACATCATCGTTTCCCTGTGAAGTAACAAGGTGAGAGAGAGTATTCATGACCCACGTTATACAGGTTGGAAATACAGCGATCTGATCCGTGGAATTATACGTGATACCCCTATACAACACAATATTATGATAATTAGACAAGTAGTGATTAATAATATTACTATGATAACATTTCTGATGTTTCCAGCATATAAGCTATAGAATTGGAACAAATTTTCGCAGAAGACACACTCAAAGCTAGCGAGCTAATTTGGTGGAAATAAAATGTTTATTTAGCTTAGTAATTTCATTACACCTGTTATCACTTATACTCAGTATCTCAGACCAGTATGGTACTAATTAGTCCAAAGTTGTTTCAATAAGGAACTTGCAAGTTCCCTGTTGTAAGGCAAATAAAGGAAACGTTAATCATCTTAATAGTAGTGTCTATGATTAATGTTTTGAATTTGCTCATCAAAAGGAAACCGGAGTAGCCGGGGAAAACATGCGTTGTTCGACAGGGTCAAACTGAGCATCACCCTACTTACAGACCAATTTAAATTTTAAATCAAACCCAGCCGAAACCTGGCGGGTCCGAACCCAGACTGCAGAGTTAAGAGGCGTACGAGCTAATCGCTCAGCCACCGACAACCCGAAATGACGAGGCCACATATATGAGTTTGAAATATCATCTCTTAATAACTTTATCATATATATGGGTTTGAAAGGAAAACAAGTACCCTTATTGGCGTCTTACTTCCATCCAGGCACAAGCAATTTCTCGTGGTTCCAACAATATTTCCTTAAGAAGGTCATCTGTGCATGGCCGAAATGTCGGATAAAAAAGCTATTTTAAACCGTAGACAAGCGGACTTGTTTTCCTTTCAAACCCATGACAATTATTTTCAAGTCCATATCTCCTATCAGGTACATCAATATAGTAGTTGGACTGACGGTAACTTTCACCACAAATCCTTATGATGTATTATGTATTGTGTACAAGAAGCATAAAAACACACAAACTTAATACATAGGTATACTGTGTGATAGTACCTTTGAAAAGCCTTCATTTGCATGTGCTGCCATTTCCGTCTGGAGAGTCTGTTGCTATAGGAGGGAATGGATAACGAAATGAATTATACTTACATGTATTACGTAACGTGAGATTTTATATCAGAAAATGGACATGAACAATAAGACCATAGGAATATGCGTAGAACACTGCAGTATATCTCTTGGTTTCTTTTCACGATGGTCAGATGGAGTCAATACGAAAAATGATTTATCTTGTGGAAAATCAGTTGTCCTCGGATGAAAGACCACTTGATTTTGTTATCCCTTAAAGTATAATCATATAAAATCCTTACATTTCTTCCTGCCAGAGCCATCTTTATTAGTTTCTCCACGACAAAGAAAAGATAGATACCACCAAGAATCGTCAGGTTTTTCAGGTGATATGTCAATGAAACATCTTCGAACTGATGCGCCTTGAGTAAAAATATAGATTATAAAGATGACATTTATGGCAATAACATTTCAACGCTTCTTAATTTCTAACTTTGAGATCTGTTTTGTCATCACATAGTTCAAATCATATACATTATCACCATCATTGGTGAAAAGACATCCCTAAAAAAATAGATTGATAAAACATTAAAAGGGGTCATGAAAATAAGAAAGACTAAAAATAGTCACAAATGTGCATGATGATTGCCATGGACACACCCAACAACTAGTAGTATTGTGAGTAAAGATATCAACAGTACTTTGTCGAGACTAAATGATGTAGCCCATCAATTGCAAGCAACCCAAACTCCTCAAGATATTATTATGAATTATTGCCTAAACTCTATGATTCTGCTAAAAGTTTTGAGGCCAAAAAAAAAGTTGTCGGGTAACCCGACCCCCACCTAGTTTTTCACGGCTGGCCCTAATTTTTTTTTTACACATTAGTGAAATTGGGAAGTGTCTCCTCTGTAATGGATGTACATCTGATGAGAAGAAACCAAATTATAGTCTGTACACACTGAGACCATTTGGAAAACAACGGAAAACATAGCCACCTGAACTATACACTCACACAAAAAAATTGATAAAATAAAATTAAAATCTACCTACCCCACCTATTCTAAACTTGATGTAATCGGAACCGCACAAATTTTTTTATTAGGCCCGAGTATTACTTTGCGGAAATAGAGCACCAAGATTTTGGTTGGTGTTAGGAAGTAAACCCCAATCATTGGTATATTCATGCAGTGCTATGTGATAACAAATATCTCATTATTCATATATAGATATCGCATATCAATACTTTAGAAGCTCTTTGTATAGTGACTGTGCAATATATGACAGATTTTACCCACTGGGAGTTCTATAACAACTTTATTGTGATATTAAATTTCAAATGGTTGATGAATACGCGTATAAAGAGCTTGTTGGGTCTTTTCTTGGCAAACACAATATGCATCGTCGTGATCAGCATGTGAGCTGTTATACCCATCTTAATTCCGGCTTATTTGAATGACGTCATCTTAATTCCGGCTTATTTGAATGACGTCACGATTCACTTGGAGGAGGAAGCGGAGGGGGTGTATAAATCATGTAAATTTCTGTTCAGAAACAAAGTTTCATTGGAGCACCCCTAGTAACTAACTAGATTATCGGTGTGTGGGTTCCTGATGAGCGTGCATGTGAACTGGACCGACTGTTGTACAAATAAAAGTTTATTCATTCATGTCTATGTTTATAGTCCATACTGATTACCTTACTCAGGAGATGCAAGATTGCACAACCAGAGAGACTTCCTACTGCCAAACAGATCAGGAACATGAGAACATACTTAAAAACTTTCTTGAACATAAATGGTACAACCAAGACACCAACCAGTGAACAACAACTGATAATGGTGACACAGAGGAAACCATAACCCCACTCTGAAAACAACGAAATGAAATATGATATATTTAGAATATAAAATAATACTATATATATATATATATATATATATATATATATATATATATATATATATATATATATATATATATATATATATATATATATAAATCATCATACAAGCAGGATCAGAAATGGTATAATTATGAAACAAAATAGTACTATCAGATGTTGACAGTAATAGTTAAATCAGACATTGACATAACAGTAATATCATGCATTGACATAACTGTTATACCATACATTGCCATAACAGTAATATCATACACTTATGTCATACATTGACATAACTGTTATATCATGCATTGACATGACAATTATATCATACATTGACATAACAATTATATCATACATTGACATAACTGTTATATCATACATTGGCATAACAATCATATCATACATTGACATAATTACATCATACATTGACATAACTGTTATATCATGCATTGACATAACAATTATATCATACATTGACATAACAATTATATCATACATTGACATAACAATTATATCATACATTGACATAACAATTATATCATACATTGATATAACAATTATATCACACATTGACATAACAGTAATATCATACATTGACATAACTGTTATATCATGCATTGACATAACAATTATATCATACATTGACAACTGTTATATCATACATTGGCATAGCAATTAAATCATACATTGACATAATTATATCATACATTGATATAACAATTATATCATGCATTGACATAACAGTAATATCATACATTGCTATAACTATTATATCATACATTGACATAACAGTGATATACATCCTACAAATGAGTGGGTGTTTAGGAACCTTGGTGCACAATCTCTCGTCTATTACCCCCCCCCCCCCCGACCCTGGCCTTTACCTACGTTTACTATACTTACTTTCAGCAGTGGTTGGAGAATCTTCAGGTTCGGTGTCATTAGAACTGCTTCGACGCACTCTTCTCGACCAAAATTCTTCAAACTCAAGTACTTCATTTTGGTCTTCGTTTCCTTCTTCCGCACAATATCTTCTCCCGATTTGACGGACAGTTTGCATCATTTCCACAGCAGAATAGCACTACAAAAATCAGAGATTCAAGATCGTGTATTAGATAGTGTGATCTCAGTTTGCTTCGTGGTCGTTGATGTGATCATGGAGGTAAAAACATTTTCAACGAACCACAGGCATATCTGAGTAATGTGACTATACACGCTGCCAAAGCAGAAATGTAATGCACACTTTCATTTGTATAACTTGGCACATGCATTTATTATAAATAAAGCACACGGGTTTGTTACAATTTGTTTATATAGTTTTAATTGTAATCAATTATTTAAGTGATGGAACTCTAATTTAGACAATTAAAGAATGCAAGCTTACTTTAAGTTTTACCCAGTTTCGATCGTCAAACACGGAAAATTTCGTAACTAGTAGCATATGTCTATTTTCTAAACCACGACGGAATCACCATGTTACTATTTCGTTCAAAAATTAGAAGCTTCGAATCCCGGGGTTTCGAATTCGCGATGAAACCAACGTAAACTTAAACAAAAATTAGAGTCTGCTTACATCTGTACGTACGCACCCCATTAAATCAAAATGGGACACTTTGCCTAAAATGTAAGCTCACGCCTACTGTGACGAATGAAATAGGTGTAAATGATGACTTGCTACTGAAATCATGGTACATCCATGTTGAATTTGGCTGTTACAATGACCCCGCGGCCCAAAGTGTTTCTATACTCCTCAGTTTGATATGTGTCATGGATCGTTACAAAAATATTTTTTCCACACAGTTTATTACAAATTAAAGTGTTTTCTTTCAGTTAGTTACTACTACTACTACTACTACTACTACTACTAGTAGTAGTAGTAGTAGTAGTAGTAGTAGTAGTAGTAGTAGTAGTAGTAGTAGTAGTAGTAGTAGTAGTAGTAGTAGTAGTTGTTGTTGTTGTTGTTGTTGTTGTTGTTGTTGTTGTTGTTGTTGTTGTTGTTTCTGTCTGTCTGTCTGTCTGTCTGTCTGTCTGTCTGTCTATCTGTCTGTCTGTCTGTCTGTCTGTCTGTGGGTTTGATTATCTGACACATCGCTCATGTCGGCATCTGAAAATGGCAAAGTCTTTCGATCAAAAATAATGTTCAATATTTATTGGCACGTGACTGAGTATCAGACAATACTCTTCGTTTAAATGACATCGACTGATACCATAGACAGACAGGTATATGAAACTAGACTCGATTGTTACGGGTTTATTTTTGAAAATTGAAATATATAAGCTTAGCTATGGTGATACTCGCATCGTACCCATTTGGTATATCTCTGAGGAGTACACGCACGAATATTCACTGTTTAGTCAGGAAGTACGACAAGTCTGGTCAATCGTAAAACAGCCTTAACCGACATTTCTTAAGAACACGCGTACGGAAGGAAAATAATAGGAAAATTAAAGACATTTCAACCCAACTCGAGATCGGAGATGCGCGATATTGTGGAAGTATTCCGCAAGTACAAAAATAGCTCATCAGACCGCCGTGGTGATATTGCCATGAATATTAGAGACCGGTCAGTTCCTCAAGCCTGGGGTGGGGGTGGGGTGGGGTCGATCGGTGGATTGTTCCATCGGGTCGACAAAAAGTCACGGACACCCTCCCCCATCTGTAAAACCGAAAAGAGGTTGACCCCATCACTTCATTCTAAAACATGATGACCCCCCCCCCCCCCCCATATATCATATTCACATGACACAGGTATTTTTGATCGTGACTCAGTGTGGACTGCTTGACTGTCTTGTAAATAATTTATAAGATCCCGGGATAGGACTATGATATAATTATTGACTACACAGTGTAAATATATTCCAAAAAGAGTTTAATAAATTCTTGGGAATATGCACACCTCTCACCTCTCATGGGGGGGGGGGGTTCGAGGGGGTCACCCCCTAGAAGCTCTGAAAAGTCAATTTTGAGACTATTCAGACCCTTTCAGACAATAATTTCCAAGCTTTACAAGACAGCACCAAAATGTAAAAAGCTACTACATAGGATTGAACTATTTTTGAAATATAGTTTGATAGCATCTTGACAGTAAGAGGAAGAGGGAAGAGCTTGAGACAGGGATGTGTCCACTTCATGTGGGGGGGGGTCCGAGGGGTCTCCCCTAGAAGCCCTGGATGTATTTTTTACCAATCTAAGGTTATTCAGCAGACCTTTTCAAGCATTCTTTATAACTTACATGGGGTTGAAATATGTTCTTAAAAAGTTAAATAAACTGCAATACAACCACAGTGACTGCAGAAGTTATATAGAAACGCCGGTCATCAGAACGTCATTTTATCAGTGGTGTACAATGAAAACTGTCTTTGGGGTAAAAAATAAAAAATGTCGACTTCTTATCACTACTAAACAGATAAACACTGATACAAAAATCAACACCGGGTCCCTCTGATGTAGGTTCACGCGACTTATCAGTTTGTTTGTTTGTTTGTTTGTGAAAGTTAGTCATGTTGTAACACAAAGTTCGAGTGTAAGCTCATAGATTAATTTTGCATTTTGCACTAAAAGTCAAATTCTATCATTAATATGCTTTAACATAGACAAGCCATCAATGATCTATGAATTCACCAATTTCACTAAATTCTGTTCACACACTCTTTCCTGTAGTAACATGGGCAGACATTTTCTCCGCAACCCTTGAAAAACTACCAACACGCTCCAGTTGTTTTGTCACATCCACAGACTTACAATTCTGTAACTATTTGTTGACGATTGAAAGTCTTCATATAGGTTTTTTTCCATATTGAAATAAACGACCGCTACTTGAAAGTTTCATCATTACCCTGCGTATTACAGAAAAGTCGGCTGATTGCATATTTACATGTAATATATGACCTTCATGTAGGTGTCAGATCACCGATTGGTTTGAAGGTACATATACATGATAACGTGCGGAGTAACAGTGAGAAAATCATATCTGTTGTCCGAATAGCCTTGGTTCAATATTAAAGTCACTCTAAATTATCATCAAAATTGTATTAATAATTGTAAAAAGCTAAATATTAACACATTAATTAATAAATTGGTAGTCATTACATAGACCTCCTTGCATAAAATGATATGGTCAAACGAAAAGTTTTAGCACCCATTTCGGTGATGAACAATTATCCTGTTCAGGCTGTTAGTCCTGCTTGCATACGGAGTAAGTCGGCCCTTCCTTCTCCGTCACGGCGTTGAGTGAAACGCATGCACCGTCTGCAAGCAGGACTAGTATCCTGTCAGAACCAACAGTCAACAGACGACGGTTGCCTTTGTATTAGAGTGACATTGATCCGGTTCTCCTGAAATACTCAGATGACTTCTGTAGTTTAGATTCAAAATCTGTTCAAGAGATTTCAAAATGGATTGTACACAAGCGAAGTTGCTAAAATACAAACTCCACGATCACATCTGTTGTAATTATTCATTGCAGACTTATGCATGTTTTTTTATTGTATTGTCATGTGTGTTGGCGATTTTTCGCCCAAAACTCAACATATAATCTATACACTAAAAGTTTATTTTTAGGATCAGACAGACGATTACGACACAGACAAACTGATAAGAGTCGATCCACAGACAATGACATGTGTATACATACATACACATGAACCTGCACCATGCATAGGCATGATAGGGGTCCGGTGTTGTTTTGTATCAATATTTGTCAGTTTGATAGTGATAAGAAATAGACTTTTTTCGGCACCCTCAAAGACAGCTTTCATTGTCCACCACTGATAAAACGACGTTTTTATCACATGCGTTGCTATATAACTTAATGCAATGGGTGTAAAGGTCAGTACATCTAATGGTATCATCACTGGCAGGGGAGATTTGGAGATTAAGGCAATTTTAGACTATCTTGGCAAACATTTCACTTCTTTAAAAGACTATCTTATTAGCATAGTGTGAAAATAGTTAATACCATTATGACAGTAAAAAGGTTGGTGCATCTGATTGTTGGTTGAATGCACGAGTGACCTCTGGGGATGACGGAGTCCTTGGCGGCCCCTGGCAGATCTGGGTTTTTTTTACGAGTATAAAGTTGGCGTCAGATTCAGATTCAGATTCAGCTAGCGTCATATTGATCGTCAGATTCAGCGTCAGATAGCGTCAGATCCGAAGACACCCGACGGACTCAATCAAACCTGAAATAATACTGTTGAGACTACAGGGAAAGATTCCGCTTCACAGCCTTTTGATGGGAAGTTGGAATGTCTCTGCTTGCACAATTTTTATTTGGGAAAAATATGTGAAATAGAGTTGAAATACTTGCAACCAAGACATTGATAGCCCCAAGTTCAGCCACTGTATGTTCGTTGGTTGATACGTTTTGCCAATAATGTACATGGTGTCAGTAAAAGCTAAGTTTACGTATGTAATATGTTGTCATTTTTAAAAATTTGAATTTAAAATTTAAAATTGTGTAAGCAGAGACATTCCATCTTCCATCAAAAGGTTGTGAAGCAGAATCTTTCCCCGTAGTCTCAACGGTATTATTTCAGGTTTGATTGAGTCCGTTGGGTGTCTTCGGATCTGAGGCTATCTGACGCTGAATCTGACGCTCAATATGACGCTAGCTGAATCTGAATCTGAATCTGACGCCAACTTTATACTCGTGTTTTTTTTTTATTAAGACAATTTTTAGGTTATTCATAGCCTTTGAGGTAATATTTACAACCTTTAAAAAGCTAACGTAAATGTAAGTTTTAAATGAATTTCCCATGTCACATACAAATGGGCCTGCAACATTGGTAAAGGTGCATTAATATTGCATCTGTATAGTATTAAAAAGTCACAAGTATGTTAGAGAATGTTAGGTGGCCATACCTAGTGTACAATAGAAACTGGAATTTGATTTGTAGTGTCGATAACATGTAGTGTTCGAAATAGAAAGTGTATTAATCCCTTCTGACAAGTTCATAGTGACGAGTACCCTGGTAGAACAATTTAGATTACTTTTTTCATAAACTATATATGAAGATTACCATTACGAAACCAAAGCAATATGTGAAGCAGTGATTGTGAAACAGCCAAGTACTTCCATGACATGTTCTGTAACTAGAATGATAGCTAGGTAATACATGTATATGTATATGTATATACGTATGTTTGAACTCTTACGTGGAATAATATTAAATAATTGATGGAAGAAACGGGGACAAGAACAAATATTCACGTGTTGGGTGTCGTAGAGTCGAACGGTATAACTATAAGTATGGATAGTTCTAACGTCGCACTCTAGCACTCACACTCTCATACACTCGTACGGGGTCGTTCGGGTCCAAGTCGGGAATTAGTCACGACAGAGGAGAGATTTCGGCTTGCCAGAATCACCTACCCGAGTGCCCGAGTGCCTCTGGATGTTTTAATTCTTAATACTTCCAATACAATGTAATTTACACAACGACTATTAATAGCAAATCACACCCTAAGATCATGGCATCATAAAAGTTATTATGTACTTTTCTCTAACCAATCATGTGAATTTCAGTTACATCATGTTTGCCCAGATTCGTAATCGCCAGTCTATTTCTGACCTATGGCCTACAATGCCGAAAAGTAGAATTTATTCCCATAATTCCGAAATACGATATTTTGGATCGTAACACATGTACCACATTTTAGACAAGGCTATATGCCATTGTAGGAAAGGATTTTTTACTTCCATCACAATCCAAAACTCAATGACCCACCCCCTCCTTCATCCACAATTTTCAAAACAGCATAACCCCCTACTGCCAATTTCAAAAACAGGGTGACCCCTCCCCTACCAAGCCATTCCTCCCCAAGCCGAAGAAACTGACTGGTCTCTGAATGGGTCACGTGTGTAGAATACGGTGTCTAATCCATGACAAAATTACAACTCCTCATTTTGCTATTCTTATTTCAATTTTACAACTCAAATATCTATTTTTCAGGCTGTTCGATATTCTATTTTACAATTCGTCATTGCAAAACTGAATGCAATTAAACAACTGAACTTTCATTTCTGAATGAAATTTTACAACTCAACTTTCCATTTTTTAATTTTGTATTCTATTTTCCATGTTTAATTCTGTATTCTATTGTACAGTTCGACATTCGATTTCTCTGCTTCCTGTTTCATTCGACTGTGAAATTGGGTTTAGAAGAATGAGTTTGGAATGACCAGTTGTAAAATGGAATATAGAACAGAAAAATAGATATTTGAGTTGTAAAATTGAAATAAGAATAGCAAAATGAGGAGTTGTAATTTTGTCATGGATTGGACACCATATGTTAGTATGTCTTGCATAGATCGACTACGTCGTACACACATATAAACTTACCCGGTCTTGTTCACTGTTTACGGTAACAACACCATCTCTTATGGCAATTCCATCGGTGTTACCACCGTTGTGACGTAGCCTCTCTAGCAGTTGTTCCAGTTGCTGAAGAGATAGCTTGTCATTCGTACCCAACTCATTGTCAAGATCGTCAAGAAATACTTCGGGTAAAGGAAGAAGACTTGAATTTTTCAGAGATAACTGAAAGTTGTCAACCTTGACGTCAACACTGGCTTGATCAGCTGCTTGAACCAAGCATAATATTAATAAAGGCGCAATCATAGTACACATGTTGATTCTATCATCAGCTTTTGTACTTTTTTTTCAGTTACTTGTAGCAGTAGTACTCACGCATGCACCACTAACCGTTCGGCTATACTTCGCAGTCGGTTACACTCCTCCTGTTTGTTTGTTTGTTTGTTGAAACAAAGCAAAAATAAATGATGACAAATTAAGAAGTGGATAAAATAAAATATAAAATAATAATGACCGACACACGAGGCTAGCACATCAGAAAAATTACATTTGATTTACATGTAAAAAGTGCATGAGATTTACATTTCATTTTAAAAGAATTCAAGCTAGTAGACGTTTTAAGGTCCTTCGGGAGACCGATTCCAGATTTTAACTCCATTAAAAACAAAAGTTTTCTTAAAAATCTGTGTAAAAGTTTAGGTATGTACAAATCATTTCCCAATTAAGGAGGTCCTCAATGGTTATGCCCAATAGTGTATCGTGAGTCACGCATTTCAGCTGGTCATGCATCCATGTCCACACATAATTTTAATACCCTTAACTTGTCTTACCTTTCTCTGTGAAGATCCAATAAGCATAACTTTGGTCTTTTGGGAATTTATACACATTTCGTTGACATCAAACCAATTCACAGTAGAAGTGAAAATAATCAGATGGGTCGTTACAGAATTATGAGACTTGAAATGACTATTTTGTCATTGAAGACGTGAGATGCGCGCTGCGTGAGATACGCGCCGCGTGTTTGTCGATAGGGAGATTGTTATCCGATATTGTTACTGAAACCTTGTCATGGACCAAATCGCCAATCTGATCTGATGTGACTATTTCGTCATCGTCTGTGGCAAATAATCCATCACATCTGATTGGTCAGTCTGTATTTCATCTTCAGCGTGACATTTCCGTGATAGGTCACTGACCCGATGTGTCATCGACCTTTGAGGCTTTGGCTTTGTGTGCGGATAACAGGATAAAAAACAGGTTGTACATTTTCTGCTGAGCTACAATCTGACTATATTCCGATCATATGTCCGACCACAGGGAGCTCAGGCTCAGTTAGTTTTGTTTACAAATACAAACAAACAAGTAACAAACAAACAATCAAGTAAGTAAGTAAGTAAACAAACAAATAAACAAAACAAACAAACAAACAAACAAACAAACAAACAAAACAAACAAACAAACAAACAAACAAACAAACCGACACATGAGTAGATACATACATGAGTAAACGACAACAAACCAACGAACAAACACTTCCCCCCCCCCCCACATGGTCACATCTGGAAATAAGAAAATACAGGGGCATATAGTAAACAAGCGACCTATCGGTCAGAATAGCTCTACTGTTGTTTTTATTTAATTAAATTTTTTATTTTGGTAACATGTAAAAGTGGTTCAGTTCTTCAGCTCTTCACTATGCAGTTTTGTTTTAGCGATGTAATAAAGTGGTTAGTGGTTTCATATGATGTCTCACTATAAAACACATTATACACAGAAAGTTGGTGATGTATTGTACTTTTATACCATACATGTAGTCACCATTTTATTAAAAAAAATCTACTGTTATGAAAAATAATCACTGGGAGAAATGCACACAGGAAAAAGAAAAAAAGAGGATTTTGAGGTTGGCTATAAATAATTCCAATGTCTTACAGCTTTAACCCTGGAAAATTTTAATGATGAATGAAATAAACTAGGGATCTATCATCTAAAATAATTTTGAGACAATTCGAATTTCAATTTTCTAACAAATTTACCGAGTCAACAACATTCAACTTGTACTAGTTGTAGTAGACATAACATCGTCTGATATTTTAATTTATGGGGTTTCTTGTGACCGGCGCGTGTCAGTAGACTCGGCCAATTTTTTTTCATCATTCTATTGTATTTAAACCTTGTACTTGACATTTCGCAATATTTAGAATTCTCAACAAATTACCTCAACATGCCTCACCTCGCTCGTACTCAAAGCAGTCCCGGTATGATCACTGACTAGTCGTGCTTGCATACGGAGTAATCTGGGACTCGATTCTGATTATTTTTACCTGCCAAATATTTGTTTTACATGTAAACTGTCGGCCAAAAAACAAAGTTTGGTCGATTCACAGTCGGCAGTGAGACTGCTCTTGCATAACTTCAACCGCATGCCAAGGCATGCCTTCCTTACATGAGTTGTCTTCATTCTGGTTCACTGTCACTCCAAATTGCACGACAATATAGAATTAATCACAAGATACAGTTTATCTGAAAACATCAAACTTTTATAGTGGGTCTGAAGTGTGATTTTAGTGAGTACCAAGAACTCCCGTGTTGTTGCTGTGGAAAATCGCACAGACGTCAAACGAGGTCAGCTTCAGCTTCCGGGTCAAATCAGCCATTTTCTACCAAAAATTCTTGAACGGTCCGGACTGTTACACAACGATCCTACTAAATTTACTTGCCATGGTTATTTAAAACACATAAAAATCCACCTTTTTGTGAAATTTGTAAACTTTCCGGTCCTTATTGAGGAAACTACGAGCATGGAGGGTTATACTTCCATGCTATATATGAGCGAAAAACTGGGTCGAAATTTCAGGGCCTCAAGTATGCGTCCCGAATTCGTCGGAAAATCGGTATTCCTAAATGTAATGCCAAAATTTATTTTGCTGGCACGAAAGAAGAGATATCAGTTGAGGTTTAGGCGTTTTCAGTATCTAAAATTGGGAACTCTAGTGAAAGTTACGGCGAATTGAAAATACCGAAAAATAAGGCCTGTGAGCAGCCATTCAAATTGTCGCTATATGGAGCATATGACTCGTGAGGATAGAGTATATGCAAATGAGGGTATTGCGGACTGGCTGATTATGTAGAAGGGGTGCAAAATTTGGATTTGAAGTTTACAACCCTGTTGTGAACAAACACTTGTCATTTGGGCGCACAATGCGTAGAATTACGACTATAGCATATATTACATTGCTTGTTTGACGTCAAAAGTATCTTTTGAAAAGTGGCTGTTTACTTAAAGTCTCGTGGACTGATTTCCAATATGGCGTCGGCCATAATGCTCATTAATATATTCATTTTTTTCTTTAAATTACAAAAAAATTATAAAAAATAGAAAAGAAGATATGCTGACTTGAAATTAACAAATCTGAGTAAGCTACCCCCTTTTTTAAAAAAAAAACACACATAAAAAATTGAAAATGGCACAGATCAACTTGGCATGAACAAATCTGAATAGCCTCCCCCCAGGGAACATGCACACCAAATATCGAAGAATTCTGACTGTCACTTTCGGAGAAGTTGATGAAAATATAAAAATTTGACGGACACCTATGATTCACTCTACTCTATACCTCTTATACACCTATACCTAAAGCTACGCTTTCAGCTTTCGCTGACAGCGGAGCTAAAAAACATAATTGTAATCCGTGTTGCATAGAAACATAGATATTGATATGCAATTACCTAGTCTTTCATGTCTGCCATGCTAGCCCCCCTGTGGTTTAGCCTCTTTATGTATACTCAACCCCTCCTATCATACTGTGTCAGTGTCAGTTTGCTCCTAAATAAGCTTTAGTGTGTTTTGCATAAGTTAAAAGGGAACACCAGTCAAGGAAATAGAGACATTGTCATAAACTGTGGGTTCTTGAGAGTCATTTGATGATTTTACATCACCTACAATTAATTGCGATTTTAGAGAAACATCAAATTGATCTTGTGCATTTATAAGGTATCTATGGTTACACAATGATTATTCATGACTCCTGAGCATTTACTCCCTTCAGTGTAAAACATATCTCATGAATATTCAATGTTCAACCATGAATATATTACTGCTGACTCCCATGATGCAATGGTCCACAGGAAATATATATTATATTGTAACAAATATGAAAGTGGACACAGAGGGCGTGCGAGATTAGCATTACTGGACGAGTGAGTATGTTCGTGGAATGCAGAAAGATGGTAGAAGTCATGTACAAGTAGTAGTTCGCCTGTATGGAGGAGAACTGATATCTTGGTTGTCCTTGGAACGTGGTTTGGGAAGCAGGTAGCTGAACAGACCTTGGAGGGTCTGATGAACCTGTGTGAGTGGTCCAGAAAGCTGAAAAGGCTGTGGAGGGCCTCCAGGGAGTTTATCTAGATGAAGGAATTACCAACAGTGTGTACTGTGATTACGTAACTATCGAACAATAGAACAATAGTATTAGTAAGACTGCAATTTTCTTATGTATGCTGTCCAACCTGTGTCAATTGCTACAATATATGTCACAAGATGAACTTGATGTTTCTGTGAAATCAGGTGATGTAAAATCATGAAAAGACTTCAGAACCCATAGTTTATGAAAATGTCACTATTTTCAGGAGTGGTGTTCCCCCTTAGATTTTGTACTCTGACTCCCATCAATGTGAAGTCTCATATCATCAAGTCTTGGTGACATAACGTGTGTTACTTTATACATAAGAAAGAATTTTATCCTTTCCAAAGAAATTAAAAATGCTAATAGTAAATGCTTCACCAAATATCATATTGTACATATTAAACACTGGCATCCTTTGAAATCACTTTTCAGCGGTTTGTGTGATAGCGTCTGTCCCGTCTATCACAGTGCTAGTGATGGTCAGGTCCAATGACATGATTTAATATGCTTGAAGTCCCATATGGAACACACCATTTTTGTCACAATGGTTACGATAGACATTTATATTTTGACATACTTATGTGTTCACTTTAAGTCTTTTAAATAGTTTATGTAATATTGAAGTCAAATTAAATGTATGGCAGTTTCATATGTGGGTGGTGGAGAATCTGCCCTGGGAGTCGCCTCGATCTGGTCTCCTACAGTTCCTGACTCACCAATGGAAATCGGAGAAACATGCCTTGGTTGTCCCTGGACATTCTGGGGCACTGAAGGGCCTTGCACTTCAGTTACCTCTGTGTAGGATGGTGGCTCATCATTTGAATCAAACATTGCAGGTGGTGGCAGGCTATGTCTGTGTGATTCATCTAGCTGTGATGTTTGTACTTGATGCACAGTAAGAAATCCTCTGTTGTCATTGGTTTCAACCTGACCTTCAGGATTGTTACTAGATGACCTACCACTTTGTCCATCCTCTGCTGGGAATTGTCTAAATGAGTTTTCTATTGTTGGAGGACTAAAACCTTTGATGGATTGAAAATAAAAAAAGCAGGATACATTGTATTATAAAGGGAAGTAGTTAAGTTTGAATATAAAAATTATGGAGTCCATCAATTCAATGTGTATGTGTGTGTGTGTGTGTGTGTGTGTGTGTGTTTGTGTGTGTGTTTGTGTGTGTGTGTGTGTGTGTGTGTTTGTGTGTGTGTGTGTGTGTTTGTGTGTGTGTGTGTGTGTGTGTGTGTTTGTGTGTGTGTGTGTGTGTGTGTGTGTGAAACAGACACAGAGAGATAGAGACAGGACAGAGAGAGACACAGAGAGACAGATCTAGACAGACAGAGACAGACAGACAGACAGACAGACAGACAGACAGACAGAGATCGAGACAGCAAGATTATGGCAGACACAAACACACACGCAAAAAGGTAGTCTCAATAAATTGCTTGTCCTCACCTCCTTCATGTGTATCTCTCCAAGTCTGCCGAGTCATTGTCCAGGTATGGTCAGGTTCAATCAGGCGATTACACTTGAAGTCCCATGTGGAACGCACCATTCTTGTCACAATGATGACAGTTACAAAGACCACAATGCCAACAATACTGTAAATTACAATCAGCGCAATATACTTGACATTGTCTGATTTCTTTTTGGCAACGTCATAATCCTCCTGTTCAGAAAATTCACATCGGTCTCCGTAGTAACCCGAATCACAATAACAAGAAATTCCAAATATGCGATCATAGCAATCACCATGACTACTGCAAGCTTTTGGCTCATTGCATGTAACTGAAAGAAATTGAAAATAAATAAGATTAGAGTTATTTGTCATAAACAATACTTTTTGAAATCTAAATATTGTTAAAGGATGGTGTTGGTTTTTCAAAAAGTTCATTTTTTTATTGATGTAATCCATCTTCTATATTGATCATTAATGTTTACTGTTTTCACACAAAGTATTCTTGCAAAATTATCAGTCTCAAATTTTGAGATATTTTGTAACAGTCTCAGTCTAATTCTTGGTATTGGTATTAATGTATGAAATATCATGAGTATGGTGTACATGATACTAAGTTACTGTGGACAATTTTTTGAGGACAAATGATATATAAACTATTTTGATGACAAACCAGAGAAAATTATATTATGATATACAGAAACACATACCATATCCCCTCCCACACTTACGCACACCATCCCACAGTCCATCCCCACACATACACACACTATATCCCACACTCCTTTCCCACATATATACACTCATCATCCCACACTCAGATGTCAAAAGTCCCAAGCTCTGGTCCCAAGGTAACATCCATAAAGAGCGCCCTCACATAGTGAAATGCATACTTGCCCAGGTACAAAACTTCCACATACAATGTGTTATCATATAGAAAACTGAGTCAAAGGGGTTGTGTTCAATACCGCTATTCTTTTCTTGGGGGGGGGGGGGGGGGGGGGGGGGGGTCCTCAGTTGAAGGTGAGTATCTGAAACTCCCTCCTCTTTTTTTTGTTACTACTTTTTTTACTTTTTATTTTATTTTCATGTTACGTTTTTTAGAAAGACTGAAAGCAATGAATGTCTCCATGATGTGTGTAAGTTGTTGCTTTATGATCCTAAACTTTATACCAATAATAGGTTCACAGCAAGGTCACTCACTTGAGATCATTGCCCTTTGTTTACAAATACATTTACATATGTGACAATGAATGTTCACAGTCACTAGTTTCATATGACTCACAGAGTCAAAAATTCTTGGCGGCAAATACCAAATTTTTGCTGATGTCATAATATACCAGTGATACTACAGTGAAAATTTGAGAATTACTTTCAAGAATTGTTTTACTCTGTTTACACAGTTTACGTCTATTTTAGTATGCCTACAGTTTGATTTCCATAGTAGTAACTTAAAGTCATATAATCATATATTTTTGTAGTAGTTCCGAACTAAGAGCATGAATAATTTATCCGATATATTTGGTTAGTAAAATCACTCTGCCTTCTGCAACCGTTATTGTACATTGATCAATGACATGCAGCTGAAGAGAAGGCTAAATCATTCAGCGGAAATATCATTTACAATCTGAGTTCGGAATAACTACAACAAGATGTGACTCCAGAGCAAACTAGGAAACAAAGTTGGTTGTATATAATAGTATTACCTATTGGTGGTGCTGTAGTGGTGTCAGGACAGTAATCCGGTTTGTCACATATTTCACACCGAATTCCTGAGTAGGCATAGTAACAGTCACAGCTTCCATCAGGTCGACATCTACCATGACTGTGGCATTCTTCATGTGCAAACGGATCTGATGATGATGGTTGGCAATACCCTAATAATCAAACACATGGATATATATAAACACAAAAGTTCTACACTTTAATTGGTGAAGTGGTGATAAAATGCACTCTTCCTGCAGTTATGTTCTGCCATGCTGTAAGTATGACAAAACATGCATGAGACACAACTTCAATTTCTTGGAAGACTTTAGATGTCATTGTACTCTACGATTGTTTACAACTGACATATCAATAGTGCAATTTTACTAATGACGGTAAAAATATCACTTTTCAAATTAGCTATGGATTTGTATGCCAATAACAATGCTCTCATCACCTCTGCTGTAGTTGCTCCTATAGAGAATGGGGAACTGCACAGATGCCCCCCCCCCCCCCCATTGATAAATTTACAACAGAGGACTGCACACATTATGGCTCCTCCCATAGACAATGGGGGACTATATCCAATTCTAGATTATGCCTCCTCAGCTCCCACGTGACATTATGGGGGACTGTGATTATGGTTCCTCTCATAGAGAATGGGGACTTTACAGAGATAGGGTCCCCCCCCCCACATGTCTTCCCATAGACAATTGGGCCCGGACTACACAAAGAGATTATCCAGGTTCCTCTTATAGACAATGAGGGACTGCACATAGATGTGATCCCATGCATAAGGGGTTGGGAAGGTCATTGACCTTGTAGGGGGTAATCTTCTCTCAAACAGACATCTACCTTTGAGAAATTATTGTACACAAATGACTAGCACTCCTACCTTCCTCACCTTTGACCCCACTGACACAGATGCATAGTAGACAAAGAACAGCATAAGAAGATACATGCAACATCATCATACAAACTTCGTAGATGGTCTTGAAATTGAAAGTATATTGGACACGCAATAGATGTATCTACACCCAGGGTATCTACAATGAAGATCAACATTATCAAGATAAATTTCATCCCCATTGGGCTTCATAGTATCATGAATATTGTGCTTTGATATTATCACATATATGTATACACACGTGACAATAATGATATCACTGTCTAAAAAATATCATATAATATCAATCAATCTTTATTGCATGACAATTACATGCCATAGCAAGCATGGTAATTAAAGCATCCGAAAAAATAGCATACAGAAATAAAGTGAATAAAAAACAAACCTTTAGCCAACTGCTGGAGGACTGTTTACATCAACGAGAAATTTTCCAAGAGGAAGTTTATCATCAGAGGTCAAAATGTGCAAAAATTTACTTTTGTCATTTAAGGAATGAAAATTTGAATTATTTAATGACAAAGAAGAAAACATTGCCTTTCTTTCATTTGTATAATGAGAACAAAGAATTAAATAAAATTCATCTTCTACCATATTTTGACAAAATTTACAGAATCTTTCATCTACAGCAATCTTAGGAGTAGACATTACTACTATACTAATGTTGATTTAGCCCCCCAAAAATCATGTAAATCTTAAAGGAGACACGGAGGCAAGGGAGAGATGTCGAGACGTACCGACGACAAAACATCAACAGAATGTATAACAGCGTTGAAGAATCTTAATCATGATCACACATCATATCTACACCACAATACTATTAAACAGCAGATCTAAACCTTTCTAAACTTACCAGGGACTGTATTCACAAGATGCTACGTTGAACTTAGTTGTGCCGACACGTGAAATCCAACCACCACTGGCACCAGTTTGTTTTCGAAAGGATATGCTGCGCACATGTTGATTACGTATGACCAAGGCAGTTCACGCATTTCGTAGAAATGCTACTATATTTGTAATCACCACCAACAGGAAATGATTGTTCTCTACATATGAAAACATTAAAACGTTTTCTTTCTACGGAAAATTAGTCACCAGCCTTTCTCCGCCTTGTCAGATGTAAATATTGATAGACGCATAGCGCATGCGCTTTCGTCTGACTACCTCGACCTCAGCTGACCTTCAATCCGAATACAAACAATGATCAAACACACACACACAAGTGAAATCGTGGTTGCACATATACACCTGCAATAATTGTAGCGTTACTTTTGATTTTGAGGTTTTTTTTATCTAACTACATTATTTTGTCATTTTTTGGTATGATCCCACCGCTGCCACCTGTTCCAAATCCTACTGCTATCACATTCCACCACTGCCACCATTGTATGGTAATATCATAACATATCGATGAAATGCAGTGAATTAACTGTTAGTTTGTTAGTTGTGGTGTGAGGAGAGGAGTGGGTCCAGTAATAAAGGAGGAACAGCGTGACAAGATATCTGATGATGATAATTTACAGTTACTGTAACAACAACTACATATATGGACAGTGACAGAGTGGCAGGCTCATTGAAATAGAAACATATATATCCATGATAAAAAAAATTATATTAATTTATGCAAATATTATGAAAACAGGGAAATATTAAACTCCTAGCTTCTGTATGGGCGATCGTGATGTGTTTTTTGTTTTGTATATTTGTACTGTTTTGTTCGACTTGGATGATGTAATAAAATAATCACAGCGAAATTAGGGGTATTGGAATTGGGTCCCTTGAATTAGGGAGGTCCTAAAACAGCTTTATAAAGGCGGGTACTCAAAAAAATACAAAAAGTCTCGCTCACCGATCCCCTCCCCGTCATAAATAATGAACGATCCCTTATCCGGTTACTATTCTGCGCATGCTCCAATGGGTCAACCCTGTTACGGTGGTCGTCAGCTCGGGTTATTTAAAAACGATTTAGTTCTCAGGACACTTGCAAGTTGCATGTACAGGAAGTTGTAGATTAGTGGCTAACTGAAAATAAGTAAATCATTCGACTGTTTGATGAGATTTATTAATTGTTTACCCTCCAGTTCAAGATGCCTGAGTTAAAAGGGAGAATTATCGTGTATTCTATCGTCGGTTGTCCACACTGTATGCGGGCTAAGAGTACTCTGCAACAGTTAGGTTTAGCGTACACCGACGTCAGCCTCGATAACTACCCTGACTCTGTACGTCAAGATGTCCGAACAAGGACTTCTAGTACAACAGTACCACAGATATTTTTCAACGCTCACCACATCGGTGGAAACTCAGAGCTTCAAGAGTTGGTAAGTGTACGGTACTTGGTTTACATGTAAATTGTAATAGTGATTTGGGATGGATGAAGGGCTGGGGTTGGTGTATCACTTGCGAACAATGTAAGGGGACACATTTAGAGAGAGACATGAAAGAAAAATTATGAAAGTGTTGACTGGCCATCCATCTTGTCTTTACCAATTGTCCATTGTGATAATTGCACCATGTGTTTTTGTGATGATGTTTATGAATTTAACAAGTTTGATCAAGATTTCTGAACTTAGGTCAGTGTGCCATAGATATGGGATACATACATTCAGGTCACTGTGCCCACAGACACTTGTTTCATGATATATGTTTCAGAATATAATAAGATATCGATAATATTGACATGTTTGGCCAATAATGTATGAAAGTGGTAAAAATTAACACTGATCGTGTAAGTATGGGCTAACACAATCCCAGAAACCTGTGTTATTTACACCATTATTGGCCAAATATGCCAATATCATTATGTAATAATCCTGAAACTTACATATCTCAGGACACAAGTGTCTATGACTGTGCTGTTGATAGGGGTATACATTATACACCCAGGCTGTGTTCTTTTCATCCCAGGTCAGGGTCAATACAAACTTATAAAGGTGTTGGAAACATCATATGAAGATCATCTTTTTTTGTGAAATTAGAGGAAATTATGCATTTCTCAATAATTGTGTTATGCTGTTTGCCAAGTCATGGCATGGATGGGTTGTGATGACATGACGTACCATGTATTCGTATTCCTCAGTAATTGTGCTATAGTTTTTTTTTGCCAAGTCATGGCATGGATAGGTAGGTAGTCTTGACATCACAATTCAACAAAGGGTGGTCTTTGTAACAAGGTGACCCATTGTTATGTTCTGAGGTCAAGTGAAAGGTATTCATGCATTTAGTGTTGGTTTCACCTAGTCACAAGTAACCAGATGAAGAAATACAAAACAAATATCAGTATTTCATTAGTTTCAAATCTTATAATAAATTACTGTCTTTATTATATCTAAAAATGCTGCTGATCTGGCATTGTTCCTACTACTATTGTGGTTTTGGATGGTAACTGCTTGTTCATACCATTGACTGCAACCTTGTATGTTATAGTATTACAGTTTACACTTCAGATACATAGACATTTATCTAAGCCAAATGACAAAGATAGTGCTAAGTCACTGAACAGCATTGTGGTCAGATCGAGTGCTTGCATGATTTAGGATTATTTAAGAACAGGTTCACCAAGAAATTATACTAGAATGTAGACGAACAATAGTTTAATATATTTAATATAAATCAAAAAATTAATAACAGCTGTTGTTGCATAGAGGAAACGACCATCTCTTACGGAAATGGACTGTAGTATTCCTAAAAGATTATTCCTATAAGATCTTATAGTATTTTGGCCCCTTTCTTAAAGGAATATTTTACAATTCCTATAGGAATTAGGATAGTCTTAAAGGAATCTTTTAGGACAGTCCTATAGGAATGATCAGTCCTATAGGAATCCTATAAGAATACTATAGACCATTTCCGTAAGGGATGACACAGTACATGTATGTTGGTGTAAGTATGTATCCATAGAGTTCCCCCATTCCTAAATAAACCTCTTTTACAGTGACTTTACAAAGTTTTAATGAGACTACTAGTATTAGAAACACATGAATATCTTGCTCTGCTATTCAGGTCAAACATGGTCTACAAACTCATAGTCCACTCTGTCATTGATATAGGGATTCCATTTACAAGTACATGTATGTCTCAGTACACAACCCCATTATTATGCTGTTGACATACCAAGCTGTATTATATAATCTGGTCAACCTCTCTCAGAGGAGGCCAGTGAGGGCAGAATGACATGGCATATCTTACAGCCTAACGTGGGGTAGAAATGATTACAAAAAATTAAAATTTGTGTCAGGTATATACATGTACATGTATATGTAGTGCGGGTCAAACTTTTTGCAAGGATGGACGTGGGGTTATAATTTTTGTACCTTGTATTTTAAAATGATTCTGTGTGTTCGCTCTGTAATCTTTGAACTGATATGCAGTACATGTATATTTATTTTTCTTGATATCTCTGCATTTCAGGTGAAAGACCAGGCTAGGTTAGATTCCCTGATAGAGGAGTTGATTAATAATGAGGCACCAGATGATGCCCCACAGCCACCTGACCCAAGTCTCATGAAGGATACAGAAATTGGTAAGCATATATTACACAGTTTGTCAAATTTCTACATTTTATAAGAGATGATCACACAATGTCACACAAGCTCAATAAATGAACTTAGTTTGTTTAGGCCAAAATAGATCCTCCCCCAAATGAACATTCACAAGTGAGACATTGATATGTTTACATTGTATTGTATGATTTGAACCATGATGATAATTGTAGTGATCACATCACTACAATTGATGCAATGTAAAAACATGATGGTCAAGCACATTAAAATACTAACAGAACCCAAACACTCTAAATCACATTTAGCAGTAAATACGGTAGTTGATCATCTTACCAACGTCTCAGTAGTAAATACAGAGCTGTTATCATGGAAGGTGTGAATGTTTTAAAATTTGGTTTGAAGTGTGAAAATGAAGTCCGGTATTCATCCCTAAGTTTGTGATAAATTTGTAAATATTTTATGATTTCTCACATTCTTTGAAAACTCTTACATACTGAAATTGATCAACACGCCCAGAATTTAGTCATTTCAAAGATTGTAACGAGGCAGACTCGAATGTTTGAAAGACAACTAATTTTCTGTTTCCCTTTCCCACAAAAATCATCAGAATGTATGTCAGCTGTTATTGTACATTTATCTTTCATATCTCTGGAAATATATAGATTATTTATAAGTGCATGTCATCTATTATTTTGTGATTTATGAAGTGAAGGCTGCATTGTTTGGTATTTATGTACATGTATCTATAATATACATGTATATCTAGATAATAATCCATTTGGAGTAAAACCTTCATAATATATGATGAACACTAATAAACCACAGTGTCTATCATGAAGTGTTTTGAGCCTTTCATCTCATACAAAGAACATATCTCTTTGTATACAATCAAACTGACCATCACAAAATTTAAATCAGATACATTTGTTTTAAAAAAGTCACACATAATCAATAGTTTTGCTTCTCTTTTGGCCAGGTTTTAACATTGAAGAGTTTTGTTCATGAATTCTATCTATTTAGAACACTGCCATGAAAAAAAGGTGTTTTTATTTTGAAAATTGTGATCCCAATGAGAAGAACTCGTTTCCATCAAAACTTTACTGGAAAGATGGGCAGTAAAACTAAAATGAGATTGTAATGTATATTATCATATACTCAGTATTGATTCCAATGCAATTCAGTGGAGAGCACGTGCATCAAATCTGGGCTATAATTTTCTGTATCATGCCCCGGCACACTTTGCCCAATATGGCAAGTGGCGCGCTCATTAATCTCTGTTTATTCAGTGATTTTGCTTTGTTAATTTCTTCATTATTTTTACAATAGTGGGTAATATTTCACTGCCAATTTATATGATTATGTGATTCAAATGATGATTCCATGCCACTACACGGGGTATGTGATAAACTGTTACAGCCCAGATATTGGTTTTTCCAAACCTCAGTAGTACAGCTTATGGGCTCTCCCATAAAAGTCAGGCCGTACAAGCCCATATCCGGCCTGCAAAGAGAATTGTTTGTATTTGTATTAAATTATTTTATACATTGTGGTTCCTTTTGTAGGAAACTTGGACTTTACCTGTGAACTTGATGAGTATGCACTCCTTATAAGGGATTTAAAATCAAGTGGGCTTATCAAAGACCATGGATCGTATTTTAACAGAAAGAAGAAAGCTTTTGTTGGCGCAGAATTTATTGATTGGTTGGTTAAAACAAAACAAGTTGGTGAGTTTTTTTTGAAAATTTAGATTTACTCCACAATATTTGTCATCTTTCAGCCAAGCAAAATACTAGTGACCTAAGGGGCCTTGTCACTTTGAGTCAAATATGTGAAACGACAGGTCACTAGTATTTTGCAGCTGAATGAAGAATATTATATGGTATTTTTTGCAGAATAATTTGCATTTGGTAATTGTATATATGATCTCCCAGTATTTCAAAAGAGTATGACATCATGGAGGCCAAAGAATTCCCCTCATGTTGACTGTATCTCTTCGAGCCAATAGGTGTTTTATTTGTTTCATCGTCTTTTTCAATGTATTCAAGCTTATAAATTTATGCCATACTTTTCACTTATCATTGTGAATTAGTTTCTGAGTTTTTAAACTCTGCATATGGATGATAAATGGGTATTTATTTTCACTTCACTTCTATACTTTCCCACTTGTAAAAACAATCTGAAACAGCATTGACCAAATCCATGTTTGTAACTTAATAAATTACAAAAAGCACAAAAATGTACATACAATAAACACTTGTTTAATGTTTTGCAATTTTTTGAGTTACAAACAAGGATTTAGTATATGTTGTTTTACATTGATTTTTGAAATATGAAAACATTGTAAAGTTATTTTATGAATTGGAAATCGAAAATAAATACCCACTTGTCATCCGTATGGCCACTGTTAAGGTCATTCTTTGCTTATCTGGGACAGTTTTGCTGTATTACCCAACAATGGATGCATAATATTCTCTTTGAGTTTTGTAGCGCACATTGAGGCTGGTTGCATAATGCACTGATCACAATGTATCCTAATGAGGTTTTATTTATACACTTTTTCTTCCATTTTATTAAATTGTATCATGTCATAAGAATTTCTTTCAAAAAATGTTAAATCATTTTCCAAATTAGTACCTTATTTGTTGTTTTGTGATTTCGTCTTCAGATCGTACAACAGCCAAGGAAATGGGTCAAGCTATGTTGGAAAGACGATTTTGTCATGCTGTGAAATCTCAAGATACAACATTCCGTGATGACAAATATACATACTACAGACTAGTAGAAGATGATGATAGAAATGCACTCAATGCTGGTATATCGTCTGAGTGTGACCCACGACCTGGTAAGTTAACTTATGATGAATGTAGAAAAGGGGGCTTTTTATGATTTCAGTAAAATATGGACTGTAAGATACGTAGTGTCACACTGCCCTCACTGGTGTGTTCTTTCCTGGTTGACTGATGTGCGAGGGCGCCCCATCACGACATTCCTTATACGATGGGGTGGACTTGATTGAGCAACCCGGTCAATTCCACCGGGGTCATGACCGGCTTATGCCGCCACGTGCTCGGAATAGTTCGCGTGCCAGCTGACAGTGTTCACTCATTCAAATATGACATCTCCCGATAGATGTCATAAAACTTGTACAGCTATTCTAAAATTATATTTCAACTCTTAGCTTCATATGCAAGGACGTTATTTTGCTAATTTAAGTACATATAACATATATATAAACTTTCAGATTACGTTTATCACTCCCCGCCTCCATGTTTGACCATATATAACCGACAAATTCGGTCAGGCTATTTGGGTATCCCCGACAGAATGCACAACAAACCCTATTACTGAGTTTGACCCAAGATATGTCAAGTCCACTGATAAAGCTATACTGTTACCATACCACATTTGTTATCAAGTTTTTTTCTGTCTTCATCAGCTGCAGAATTAAGTGAATACATGAGACGTCTTATTCTTTCCATCTATTCAGAGTTCCTATCAGATGATGGCAAGGTAAGTATCAAGTAGATATCAATATGAAAAGATCAATTATTAGTTTTCTGTCAACCTAAATATTTATTTTTATTTGTTTTCCCATCAACAGCACCATAAGACAGCCAGTTATAGATAAGATACTGTATCTTGATTGATGGTTTCAGTTGGCTTGGCAACACAACATAAAAATTAACAGATGGTGAAAATATAGCCACCAAAAACTGAAAGCGACAATATGGATGTGAAATGTATTGGGTGTTTTATTTTTATTATAAAATTCATAAACAACTTAAGTGTGTTTTTACTACTTGAAATCGCTGTGAACTGTAAGCTCATGTCACATCTGTAAATCAGCAATTATAACAATCACATAAAACAACTTTTGGAAACTTGAGAGACAATATTCTTAGATAAGATGTACGTGCATGGGGTGTATTGAACAATTCACTTACATAGAAATAAGTTGATTGTCCTTTAAAGATTTGCTTATAGCTGCTCAGCACAGCACAGCACAGCACAACACAACACAGCACAGCACATCTAATCATATCAAAACAAACCACATGATGGTTGCTCTGTTGTTATATTCTCATTCCATGTTTGGGTTCATTTTTGTTTGAAATAAACAGGGTGTTGATTACAAAGGTATTGGTAAAAGTAATAAATTCAGTCTATATAAGAAAACAACAGCCGAGTTGGTAAGATTGGACGTAGAGAATCTAAGCCGAGAAGAAACCCTGGCTTTCTTTATCAACATCTACAATGCATTGGTGATACATGCTAATGTTGAAGTTGGACCTCCTACAAACTTATGGCAAAGATATAAGGTATGAAAATGTATATGGATTAATAATATATGTGCTATGTGGTTCTTGCTGCTGATAAAGGGAGGGGGGGGGGGGGGGGGGGGGGGTTGAAGTACAATGTGCTATGATATCATGATTTGTTTTCAAGTTCATGGATAATAGGAATAGGGGGAACACCACTCTAGCAAATAGAGGCATTTTCATAAAGTATGGGTTCTGGAGAGTAATTTCGTGATTCTACATCACCTACAATAATTTGTGATTTCAGAGAAACATCAAATTGATCTTGTGTGTTTATACTATTATAGGGTATCTTTGCTGTGGGCCATAATATATTCATAGTTGAACAATGAATATTCATGACTCTGTATGCCTACCTATTCCCTTCAGTGTAAAATATGTCATGTATTCACATTCACCATTATTTTCACAACATTGTCAGTGGTACATGTTACCCTCATTTCATTTTTGTGTTTATTTACTTGGCAGTTCTTCAACAACGTCAGTTATGTGATTGGAGGACAAGTCTACTGCTTACAAGACATTGAAAATGGTGTATTACGAAGTAACAGACGAGGACTAGGAATGCTCAGTAAACCGTTTGGAAGTAAAGATCCACGAATCAATGTAGCCTTGAAGGAATGTGAACCAATGATTCACTTTGCCTTGGTGTGTGGTGCCAAGAGTTGCCCTCCCATCAAGACATACTCTGCCGATGTAAGTGTTTATATTGTGCTGAAACTAAAGAAATAATTTGATATTATTCCCTGATATTTTTC
Organism: Glandiceps talaboti; assembly: GCF_964340395.1. Classification (NCBI taxonomy): domain Eukaryota; kingdom Metazoa; phylum Hemichordata; class Enteropneusta; family Spengelidae; genus Glandiceps; species Glandiceps talaboti. The sequence continues at coordinate 22,013,050 of NC_135549.1, forward strand.
TTCGTTCAGCCAAGGAAAATACGAGTAACCTAAGGAGCCTTGTCACTAGTTGATAGACAAGTAGTGATAAACTCTTATGTCATGAGTATTTACCAAGAAAAATATTGGAGAATAATATAATTATAGCTCCTCAAAATGAAAAATCAGAAAAATAATGGTGATTTGGTGATTGTTCTACTTTTTAGCTTTGTGAAGTTCATGTATATTTATGATTTAAAATCTGTATTATCACTATGTAATTGTGCTTTGAATATTCAGGCCAGCAAAATAAAGCTTTAGAATGTACCAAATCTCTGCAGGCAAAGGTTAGAGGTGATTTTACAGTATAGAAACAAGGAAACGTACATGACATCTCTCATTTTCATTCCTTGTATATCGGCAGGGCATTGATGAGCAGTTGAAACTGGCAGGGGAAGCCTTCCTAGAGAGTGAGGATGGATGTGATGTTATCCCATCTAAAAATCAAATCAAACTGAGTCAAATATTCAAATGGTATAAGGGAGACTTTGCAAGAAACACAGATGAGGTAAGAATTTAAAGTACATTCAGGTATTCCACATGAACAATTCCAGTGTGATTACCAAGAGGTTGTCTTTCATATTACCAGCACTATCGTATATATATTACTATGTAAAATACAGATGAAAAGGAAGAGAATGAAAAGAGTTAGAGAGTAAATCAAAGCTAGCTATAAATATGTAGCTGCAAAACACAGTAAAACTTGGTCCTATACAATTCATACTTTCCCATAATATTGTAAACCTCTTGTCTGCCATGTAGAAAATTTTGCCATTTTACAATCTTCAATTATTTCCCAAAGATTAATTTTTACAAATTTCTAAGCCTAGTGTATTGTGTTTTATTTACAAAAAGAAATTTCAGTCAGTGGAGTCTGGGTAACCAAGACTAAAGTTTGCACATAGACCCTACACGAAATGGTTTGCAAGGCAATTTTGACCCTTTCCTAAAAAAGGGGGGCTAAGGGTCACATCATTATTTGAATGCACTATATTTTCCTAGTAGATGTGTCGTGTCACTATCTCAGATACAACTTCATATCTGTACTGAATATGGCTGAATGTCACAAATGTCTGACAGTTTATGTCCATTCTTGCTTTTCAGCTTGTTGAATGGGTATATAATCACATGGCAGACAGTGAAAAGAAGAGTCAGCTATCAGTATTAATTGCATCTAAGGATTACAGAGTAACATTCCTTCCATATGACTGGGGTGTCAACTCCAAGTAAAAACAAAAAATCAAGACAATGGGCTGTGAAAACATACAACTTAAAAACAAAAACATTCCAGTGTATGGGTGCATTACTTACTGTAAACCTAGATGTTTAGTATTCAGCAAGTTCTCAAGGAGTAATTTCCAGATTGGTATTGTGTATATGTACATGTACATGTCTTAGAAGACAGTTTAGTCACTTGTGCAATAAGTTGATTGTTGAGAAACAGGTTCTGGAAAGGAATGATGTCCACACACAACCAAGTACTATAAAAACAGCTACTCGTACTTTATTGACATCTAACAAAACTCCTATCGATCACACAGAAATAAGGGTTTATATAGGTTTTACTACATTCCATACATATTGGTGCGAATTTGGTATTGACCTTCATATGATTGGTCAATTATGAAGAGATGGGATTGGTAGAAAAGATTGTTTGAACTTGAGATTAACTAATTTGACATAACTTGAGTGGTTATGAAGATTGCAGTCAGGATCCAAAATTTGACTCGAGCTCAGTGTATATTTTATTCCCGATATCACTACTTATTTTTGTGTTTTTGTTTTCAAGCAAAATAAGCGAAAATAAGTCTTTAGTGAAACTTTCCAGGTTTACGTTATTGTATAGCAATAATCAAATATAAGTGATTAGATGTAGAAATGAAATGAAATGAAATGAAGGCATGCAAAAAAGTAATTAATTGTTTCGTATCTCCTTTCAGCAATGATGTTCACGGCAACACAAGACTGTAAACATGTATTTTAGCTAAGTGGAACTCACAAAATCTAGACTTGCAATCTGTCTGTCCACTCTACTTTTTACTTATAGGCGTGAACAAAAAAATAAGACGTGCATAAAAATTGAAACACCAAACAATCCAAAAATTTGATATCACTATTTATGCATAGACAACTGTTATAGTATGCATACTATGCATTAAGGTAAGCAGGGTGTCTCTTTGTAGAGAACAGTGTTCAATGCAATATTAGTAGCATAGCATAACATATTTCATACAGAGGTCTTAAGTCATAACTCAGAGTGTCTCACTCCTGCGATCATCAGATGGCTAGATCAGTTTCATAAAGTCTATGAGTTCACACAGATTTTATGATGAAACTGATCTAGCCATCTGACGATCGCAGAAGCAAGAAACTCTTGAGTTATGACATGAGACCTCCTAATTTCTGATATTAAGTATACTATGTAAGGTGTTTAAGTGTTCTTTATTTTTCTATGCACTTCAGTTTCTTGCCTGCAGTATTTATCTTCACAAAGGTAACCGAGATTAGAAACTATACTATTTGGAGTAATACTCAAGTGCCTAACTTATATTACTATAAAATTTATCATAGGAGGCAGTTAATAGAAAACAACATTTCCTATCTTGACAAGAATCTTACTAACATGCTACATTTTATTGTTTGGCTAGGCAAATCTGTTACAAGCATTGCTATACATTTCATGGTGTGACTCAACAAAAACCTTGTATACATAGCTACATTTTATCATCTGACACAACAAAAATCTTACTATTAAACATTGCTACATTTTAATGCCTGCCTCAACAAAATTTAAGTACAACTGGTACGTTTATAAGTGGGGATTATGCAAAAGAAAGCTTTGTATAACGTTTAGGAAATTTGTGTTTCTCCCGGTGGATCATATGCAGCAATGTTAGTAATTTGTTTGTCAAGCCAAAGGATAAAACTTTGTAATATAAAACTTGGTAATGTTATGAAGATTTTTGTAGACAGATGACAATCCGTTTCAGGTTAAAGTGACATCTATTGTTTTTTCAACGAGTTAAAATTATCTGCAATATTTGGACTTTAAACTCACTATGTAATCTACTCTGGCTGCTAGACCCCTTGAGCTATTCTGCTTACTGTAAAGCCGACCAAAGGTCACCACTGAGGGCGCTAGCCCAGACAAAGGTACTCATTAACTGTGAGCTTAATTCAGCAAAGCAAAGGTCCAAGGTCTTAATACAAGACAATAGTGTGTATGTAAACTTATTTACAAAGATATCTTTCTTTTATATGTTTTGTAATGTGATTCTGTCTAAGATCAACTTGAAATATCAAATCACAAGACGTTTGCCATTGATATTTTTATTTATCTTTAGGAATAACAAAAAAAATTGTGTGGTCCCTGATCATGCTCAATTGTAGAATAGGTAGGGTAGGTACATTTTTTATTTTTATTTAAATATATTTTTTTCATATGTGAGTGTCTAGTTCAGGTAGTTATGTTTTCTGTTGTTTTCCATATGGTCTCTGTGTTATTTGTTTCTTCCCATCAGATGTACAGCCATTACAGATTGGAAGAACAGTTGTATATTGCCTTTTTAAGTTGATGTCAGTTTCCGCATCCACTATTTCTTCTGAGACTTCACAATTTTCATGATTTTATCATTTTATTCTTGAATATGTAAAAAAATGTTGAGGGTTGGCATGAAAAACTAGGTGGAGTCAGGTAACCGGAACCAAACAATTTTTTTAGTAGGCCTTATAGGTATATAAATATTAGAAAACATAAAAGCCTTTTTTTGTACTAAATGTTGTAATACATCACTTTCTGTACAATCAGTGTTTTTAACACTTACATGTTTGTTACCAATTTAGCTATTATACTGTTGTGATACACAATTATTCAAACATTGTTTTGATGTATAAATTGAATGTACTAAAAATGAAAATACAGTTTTTTATATCAGCCTTTGGAGTTTATTTGTAACTGCTTGACTAAAATATAAATACTAAGAAATGTAAAAGAAATACATTACATTGTACAAGACTTAGAGAAAAGAAGGGAAATATAGAAAGAAAGAAAATATGACTTGCATACAAAGATGGTGATCTTCTAAAATAAACTTTCCACTAGTTGATTAATTTTCATTTTTTTTAAACTGTAAATTGTGTTTTGTATTGTGACTGAAGAACTTCAACAGACTTTGGATGATCATAACCTCCCCCCCCCCCCACACACACACACACATTTTTGCCCACACAAACACTTACAAATAAACACACACACACGCATGCACTCACACACACAGTTATATACACACACACATGCACACACACACACACACACACACACACACTGCACACACACACACACACACTGCACACACACACACACACACACACACACACACACACACACACACACACACACACACACACACCTACTCATACTGGGTGTCTTGTTACTTTAAACCTTGATCATGAATTACATGATAACTGATATTAAAAGGTACACAATGGCTTTTTTAGCACAACTGAACTGAGGTTCAGTACATGTTGTGCTATAGGCATGGTAAACGCCTCTGTCCGTGTGTGTGTGTGTGTGTGTGTGTATGGGCAAACATTACATACATAGATACTTTCTTGAAAAAACATAGTAATGTGCACTTCAAGATTGATTCCCATAACTGCATTGAGTATTCAATATCATGTATATCCCTACATTTAGTTATTTGCTTTATTTTTAGTCAAAATAATTTTAGCCTTAAAGGCCAAACTATTCAAAAGTAAAAATGTACAACATTAAAAGGCATACCAAAGCCTAGGACTAGGACAAAACACAATAAGATGTACAGAACAAAGAAAGATATACACTGCAAACTGAGAAACTGAACAATGTACACTGATTCTTATAAGTACAAATAAATGTAAATATATAACATCACAGGGAGCTCAGTTGTATCTTATGTTTATGACAAAACAAAAGAGAGAAACAACAACAACAACAACAACCTCAACAACAACTTGAACATACTAACAAAAAAGACAGGACATGTACAGCAGAGTTTCGAGAATTACAAAATGGTAAGTGTGCGTAATCAGCCTATATGAAATGCTTCATGTTAGAATCACCCACAAGTCAGAGGTATCTCCATAGTGACCATTTCACACATAGGAAAACATATTGTAATTCTTGTTGCTTGGAAACATTGTTGATATTGATATGTAATTGTCAGTGTTTATATGTTTTTGTTTTATTTGTTTGTTTGTCCATTTCTTTATCTTTATCTGTATTTTCTTCTGTCTAAGCAGAACTAATTAAGTGTGAGTTCCCTATGGTAAAATCAATCCATATTATAAAACTTATATATAGTTTTTAATTTTGAATGGAATTCCTGTTTCGTTCATGTGTTTGACCAACATATGAATATAGAATAACTGCAGGTGTCATAATCACGAGTCCTGCTATAGTAAATGCGGTGGCTAAGTCGAACACAGGATGCCAATGAAAGCTAGGCTCTAAAGTAAAGACAGACCAGAACATTGCTCCCAAGGGAGTGACCATGCCTTGGACTATTACAAGGTAAATAGCGCCATCAGCGTAGCGTATTAATAAAATCGAGAATATCGTTGATGCAGCAAAACCTGTAATATTCAACCATGTAGGAATAAGTGCATGGGAACAAGTTGGATCGACCCCGTACTGACAACGGAACCCCGATAGAAGATTGGAAAAAAATTCCTCGGTCGTAGAGACCTGAAAATAAAATGTAGGGATCAATATTAACTTTTTCCCTTCAAGTTACATGTTTCATAACGTTTTAAAGGGTAGCGGACGGGCTGAATTATACACACATACAAGAAAATGACAACCCCGAACTTGACTCACCAGTAGAAAGTCGAAAAAAAATTACATTATATAGGATAATTTGCTTATTGAAAACCAACCTTAGATTAATTACATACTGGCTTATCCATACACACACTGATTAACAAGTAAAACATAATTGTAGAAATGATATCACAAGACTAGACTGTATAAAAATGTGTCGTTTCGCTCAGGCTTACTCTTTTTTGAGAAGGGTTGACCGATGTGTGAGGGCGCCCCATCATCAGACTAAAGAAGAACGAGAACAAGGACTTATTCTTGTGGAGTGCTTGTATTGATATGCCAGTGTGTGTCATCATTTCATAAATTCGAAATTTTATTCATACATTTAACTGCACGTCAATGTACTTGTCATTTTCAAATAATGGTCAGTTTTAGGAGAGAAAAAAATAAAAGTTATTGTATTTTTTAATTACTATAAACCAAACATACCATGCCGAATCCTGGAATGAAATCCGTCCAAAACAAGAAGATTAGTGTTATCCACTGAAAGCTACTAACCCATAGATTTGTTACGATCGGTGACGACTGAAAGAAACAGAACAAGGAAATCTGTCATCATTATTATCACTAGACAGTGACTTTTTGAACGGTCACTATTTGAAAACGATCGCGACGATTCAGTCCTTCAGACTACATTATCACAACTTGTGATCACAGTGTTGTAATTACTAATGAAGTATTATAACCTTTAATTTAGTACAAGTAATAATTTATCACAGGCTTAATCTGTGTCATTCTGTGACATATTTTGTTTCAAAATTAGAACGAGATGTTTTTCGACTTACCTGTGTGGACAAAAAGTTTACTTTGCTACACACACACACACGCACGCACGCACGCACGCACGCACGCACATACACACACACACACACACATACATACATACATACATACATACATACATACATACATACATACATACATACATACATACATACATACATACATACACGCACAATCTGTGTCTATGTTGTCTATATTGCAATTTGAAATCTGTGTCAAGAACTGAACATGGGCATTGATTATTTTACCTCTTGTCTCACAACTTTTTCTATAAGAACATTCATAATGCCAAATGGTAGATATCCCAGGAGAAATAAAAATGGCCAGATAACTCGACTCGCTACGGATCTATCACCATCTGTTCCACTGCTGTTAGCATTGTCAATATCAAAGATGATTGGTTCCATCGAGATAAAGAGACCAATGAGAACAAACCCTGTACACAACAGTCGTTTTATGCCAACACCTGGGATGAATAAATTATCAGTATTATAGTTATATCTCAATATTATTTATCTTTAGCGTTATTTATGTACGTCACACACACACACACACACACGCACGCATACACACACATACATACATACATACATACATACATACATACATACATACATACATACATACATACATACATACATACATACATACATACATACATACATACATACATACATATGATGATGATGATGATGATGATGATGATGATGATGATGATGATGATAATGTGTTACTATCAATGCATGCTTTCAGTGACACTGAAATCATAATTATGCGGTTTTTAGCACACTTGATAGCATAACTGTTTCCTCGCGATGATGATAACTTTACGAGTTATTACTAGATACTAGCAAAAAGTAATGTAATACCGACCCTGTCTCGTGATGACGTAAGAGGACAAGACAGTAAAAGGAATTACTGACGTACTTAGGATTGGTTGCAACGCTGGTGGCGTCCTTGATGGTACACTTGCATAGACAATTAGTATACTGGAAAGAGCAAAGAGTACTCCAGCAAGAAACAAATATTTCACGGGTACCTTTGGCCGAAAACTCACTTTATCGTCTAGGAGTTTTAACAGGAGAACAATTAAGAAATTCGAAATTGGATAAAGCGAGGAAGACGAAAGGACAAGAAAATAAAGATCACTTTGTTGCTGCATGGATTCTGAGAACAACGGCAGTGTCACACTTGCTGTTACAGTCGTGGCTATTGTCATGACTGATAGAAACATGTTGAAAGTTCTTGAACTTGAACTTTGGAGTGACGATGACGCACTTATTTCTGATGGTTCTAGGTTGTTAACATTTGTAAAATCTGAATGTTGTAGAAGATTACAGTGTGCCTCTTGATCTTTGTCATCAGAAGTCTCCATCATGGTGGCGCAGTCTCTCAGTCTTGCCGATTCTTGCTCTTGAATAATGGGAAAAAAGTTAAAAGTTAAAACTCTATAGTATGCAAATACTCGGATGCTTTAATTTTGTCCACGATTTGAGACAGTTAGAGGGGTCACTCACTCTTTAAGTGCGTATACACTTCACTCATATGACAAAGGGAATAGCTGTACGCAAGTTAACCCGGTATGCCAACTCGCAGACATAGTCGACGAAACTATAATGAGTCATAACAAAATCGAATTGAAAGCAGATGAACTGTCGACAGCACAGAATGCACACTTTTCTACTAATAGTCTCTCAAATTACCCTTTCCACTTACATTTGTAAAAAAAAAAAAAAAAAGTTTTCTCCATGGACACAGCTAGTATAATAGACTGTGTCAGTCTTTTACCCTAAAACCGAAATATAAAATTAATTTCATAGGAGTTCATTATATCAACCATTAATGGTGTAAACGGTGTTACTATCGATTTCCGAAGTAGTTATTTTTATATTAGTTTATAATCCCAAACATTAATTGATTATATTGTCCTGTCTTGTCAAATGACGTCAAGATTCCCATCGTGCACACTTTTGCTTGCCTTGGTCTAACTTTTCCCATCCAAACCATACCACAATCAAGTATCTCTTATTTTTCCCTGACTGAGCCTTCCAAAAAATGACTAAGCGTCGACTTACTGTAGCTGTAGGGTCAACGGCTTGTTATTGAGATGTTGTCATATGTAAACAAAGTGAAATTGACATACTTCATTATGACATGTCCATGCGTTGACAAGGTGGTGTTTTTAATTGGATAGTAAGTTTTTAAAAAATTGAATAATAAATATAAAGGGAAGAAAAATCAGGAGTCACCACATAATGTTTTGAAAAAGACGGTTACACAGACTCTCGCCGCTTGGGGCTATGCCTACAAGAACCCCCCCCCCCCACACACACACACACACACCGTCTGTGTGGTCTCGTAGAAGAGCCCCAGTGGTGAGAGTCTGGGTAATCGGACTAAATAGAGATCAGTATCAAAATCAAGCCATTTTAAAATTTAACAAAAAAATGGCCACCGAATACGAATAATGCATGGGAAAATAAAACATCATCAGTTTCCTTGCAAACAAGATGGTGAGCCCAAAATTTCTTTTGTTACATTTAAAAAGAGCCAGGAACAAGCTTTCAGTTTTGGAGATGATTTAATAGAGAACTTTCTTTTTCAGGGAAATCAATCTAATAGGCCTGGTGGTCTGAGCTGAGACGTGTTCTACTCTAAATATCGTACACCGTGAACAGTATCACATCACCTCTGGATACACGATATTTGTTGTAGCTGTAGGCTTATACACGATAAACATTATCGAATTGGTTTATGGGTCCGCACCATAAATCAGCGCTTATGGATAATGGTACAGTTTTAACATGGTGACAGATTAAAAACCTAGCTTCCGCGCAAGATTTAAACTTTCAACTGCACTACCTACAGCTATTGATTAACAGATACCATTTATCTTTTTATATATGAATCTTAATTGACCAATTTTAGTGAATATATTTTTGGTTATTTGACGAAACGAATATCCCAGTTGCGGCTAGTACAGGTTTAAAAGTGTAAATCAATCAATCCTGCTTCCCCCCTCTTCTTAAAGAGGTACGTCAACATGTTGATTTTATCTAGCCTATTATATTGTTTGGCGAACACAACATGATATCAAAGTCCAACACACCTCCCTATGTTCTCTAAGGACCGCGACTACAGCCTTATAAACTGCATATAACTTCTTAGTTTTTCGGTTAATGATTCCTCTATTGCAAACTTCTAATCTTGTGCGTGAGCATTAAAGTTAGTATCTTTAACCTAAATACAAACGTACGTAGTAACCTACATGATGTACATACAGAAAAGTACAATATACATATGGCAAAAGTCACATCACAAAGTAAGGCTTCATTACTAACAGATTGTCGACAGTCGACTGTCTTGAGCATTCCAGTGAACCAAGAGAGTTTTGAACTAATATATTGTGAAACTTATACCTGCATAAATGTGAAACATAAGTTCACCCCGCTATCCGGCTTATTACCCATATAAAAGTTTATCTCTCTGGTACGATATGTTGTAGAATGTCAAATCCCACGTACCGTATTAGATGTAATACTGCAGTCATTACAATTGGGATAACTGACTCGATCAAGGTATGGGACACTGCGTGTGACAAGCACACACCCCTTAATAATTCAACGTGTACATACAGCGTACCGATCAGCGCAGAGTACCGATATTAAACTGGACTGACAAGGTTGTCGACATTATTTGATTTATACGTCGGCGAACCTTTTGGGTTCATTACTAATAATTGTAAATATCACAAATCCAAAAATAACAATTTTTCTACAGTTTTACTAGTACACACTGTGTGCCATTAGTTTTATGTGTAATTTCAAAGATTTAAAAAAAAAACATCTCGAAAAAAGGAAGACTTCTTTAATTCAACGAAGTAACTGGCATATATCACCAATACGAAGAGGGCGGGGTATTGTAAAAACAAAGGCAATTCAAATATATTAGTAGCGGGCGCTCTTGAATTTCGGTAAGCTTCTTGTTAGTGTTACGACGTGTGACCGTTCGGAGTCAGTTACAGATGAAAGCCACTAATCTTTTGCAACTTTGTTTCTCCGTTCTCTTAGCCGCGCGTTTACATATAAATACACAAGAATAGCAGTTAAACCATTTTTTTCCTCACATGAAAAAATCAACTTTGTCGTCATCATCCCAGTGTCATCATCCTCGAGCTCACCTTTGAAATCCCTAAATGCATTGTATGATTCAATGAATGTTTTCTGGTCGTAACACTGCTAATCGTAAATATCACTATACTGTGGTGTTAGGCACCTGCTATATAGTTTAAATCACCATGAAGAAATTGCCATTTGTATATAGTTTAAAGTACACCCGAGCCATCCATCTAAAATGTTTTCCTGGGGAGTGCGTTTCGTTCATCATCTAAACAGCTGCTTGTGCTTCTCACCGAGTCACAGTCACTGAGTTTCCGTGTGCGCACTCGGTTATTGAAATCTAGAATCGGTGTTGTTCATGGACTGTGATGTTCCATTACGGAGTACTTTTCTCAATGAACTGCTGTAGCACATTGTACAAAGTACGCATTTATTGAACAGACAGGTAGAGGCTTTGTACCCAGTAGACGCTATTAGACAAGTTTCTTTCCTCAAATTAAAAAAAAAAAAGTAAACAATTTAAAATGTTATGCATGCCTCGGGACATTAACCGGATGGTTTTAATCATTTAAAATTCCACGACAAGATATACAATCGACTGTTATTGCGTTTAGTAAAAATGTATTTCATGTACATCATATAGTTGGAAAGTTAATGATGCGACCAGCTCAGTGATACGATTTGACGGGGGCTAGCGATGGAGTGTGCTTAAAGTTACTAAGCCATAATATCAACGAATACAAGAAAATAAAAAAAAACACCACCGGATTATGCGATAGGTACAAGTAACTGGAATCGTGGTGATTTTTATTATGAGGATTCTAATAAACAAAGGCATAGTTTGAAAAATGCAATTTCTGTGAAGAAAAAAATTACGACCAAGCGAATTATCTCCGAAACTGAAAAACAATAGAAAACAAAAAACCCGAAAGATCAGATTCAAAAATACATATAGGCCATGCCAAGTAGGTGTTGAATAATAGTTGGAATTGTTACTATACGCGCATTTTGAAAAACAAAAACTACTAGTTATATACGTACTATTTAAGAAGAACAAAGAAAATCAACTTTAATATATGAAAAAATGAAGTTTCCCAATCGTTGAATTTCGGAAAATGGAAGTTAGTTGAGAAATTTTCCGATAGAGACCTAAAAACCGGTGTTTTGTATTTGATGGAATAAACGCTCACTCTGTTGACGAACTGATATGAGCCTCCCAATTAGTATCAAGATTGCTTGCTAACAGTTGGTCTCTTCATCCATTGCCGGGGGCTTGATATTACGATTCGTTGACAACGTTGTAAACTCCAAGTCAGAATCATCTCCAAACAGAGGAACATTTCACTACGCAGGTGTCAGCCGCAGTGACAGTTTGCTCGTGTACTGAGTTTGATCCATCCATTTTTTTTTCTTTACGCCGATTCGATAGAATTTTTACTCATGTGACTTTGTTAATGTGGACATCTATTTTTAACATCACCTGGTACACCGTATGCTATTGTCATAGTTTGCGTTAATTTATTACTGTGTTGGATAAGTCACCGTCGGAAGTGACTCATTGACAGTCATACTATGTGCACTACGCTCTTTATGCAGTCTCTCATGCATGAAAAGGGCATTTCCCAAGAAGCGTCGCTAGCAAACAGTCACTCTAGTCATCGGCTCTGTTTTCACTACACAACTCTCACATTTTCCAAGTACTAGCGGTTTTGTTTTCATGATGCCGCACCAACCGTTACTTGTGATGTGGAATCGCAGTATGCACCTGTATGGCTATCGGGGAGAAAAGAAACGCGAACAAAGAAACGCACCAAAACATCGGGCCAAGATGGCTGCCCCCTTGCACATAGGACGGGTAAAACATGTCAAACCCAGAAGAAACCGAAAAATGGGTAGGTTATCCCTGTCCTTAAAGCTGCGTTACAAATGCAAAGGGAGGGGGATAAAGTGTGGGTTGGCCTGGTATCGAAGAAATTAGAAAATAACGCAATATCTTGGATTATTTAGGTGATATTTGCGATGATAAAAAATCCATACCACCTGTAAGTGTAATAATGAAGACATCATCTTTGTTTTTATACCCTTTCCTTGAGTCGTAAACCTCTTAAAGATATAAGTAATGTCAAAATATAGTTTTAGTATGCATCTATCTTAACAAGTCAAGAGTTTGTTGCTATGCAGCTTTACAGCTACGCATGCACCTTCTAAAATACTGTGTTCTGTGTTCTGCAGCCAAGTCGAGACCTTATTTTGTCGAAGAAAGAAAACCGTACGCACGGAGCGGTCACAGGGCCGTAGCGGACAACACGAACCTGTACGTGTTTGGAGGCTATAACCCCGACTTATTTGATGATCACTATGAAGATGACGACTCGTGTAATCCATTATTCAGAGAGGTAGGGTCGTTTCATCTTAATAAGTATTTTGAATACAATTTCTCCGGGGTACGATGCACGGACTTAGCTGCAGCCTGTAGGACTCAGCTGCACAAGCAAGAGTGACTATTGTTGCTTTGTATTCATAGCGTCTAGGGTAGGGATAATTAAAGCTGATAACCTGTCACTTAAGAAGAATCATGTACCAATAATGACCCTGTTTTGCTGCGCAGCAGGTGAGGATGTTTAACCCATATTTACCAGTAATAGGTGTAAGTACGGGAATTTGCTCCAGAATTCTCTAGATATGTGTTGAATACATATAAACGGGGATAGTGTTTGATTTATGGCTGCTAGATAGTGGAGAGATGGTTTATGCATGAAGCAAAAACTAGGAAAATGTAAAAAAAGAGGAAAGTTTGTGATGCTGCTCATCTTGTAATACTAACAGTGCTTTTGAAGACATTACTGAAATGTGATAATATAATTTTATAACAAAAACAAAAAAATGAAATAAAAATCCCCATTGAATCAATTTTGTGAAGTTGTAACATTGCATTAAAAACTGTAACAGAAAGTGAAATTCCTTCAAGGAGAAAGCGTTTAGAAGTGTTTTAAACTCTCCTTTAAATTTGTGAAATTCAGTTCATTTCTTCCAAAGTTTTAAATAAATTGTTATAATCATAACACCCAATCATATTCATTAGCATGTTTGCTCTTCGTGTTTTCAATATGTATTGATTTTTGAAGGTCTGTCACATTACCGTTTTAAAATTAATTAATTAACTGCTTTCAGTTTTTTCTAAATTAATAATTGTTTTTTTTTTGCTATGACAAAGTTTTGCATATTTGAAATATTGCATATTGAAAAAAAAATGGAAAAAGAATTTAGTTGTGAACTTTTGGTGATATTAATGAATGCATATGATGCAGACTCAATTATGTACAAATTGGTATTTCATTGAACCAGGGATGCTGCAGAATTGTTTAGTTGTGATTTCAGACAAACAAATAGTTCAAAAAATAAATACAATGTAAGTAAAAAAATACAAAAGCAAACAAAAGATGCCACTTTAGGCCTAACAAAAAAACTTGTGTGATTCCGATTATGTTCAATTTTAGAATTTAGGTTATTTTTTATTTAATTTAAAAAAAATATTTGTTTATATATGTAAGTGTCTAGTTCAGGTAGTTATGTTTTCCATATGGTCTCTGTGTTATTGGTTTCTTCTCATCAGATGTACAGCCATTACAGATTGGAAGAACAGTTTTATATTGTCATTTTAAGTTGATGTCAGTCTCCACATCAACTATTTCTTACGAGACTTCACAATTTTTTCAATTTTGTTATTTTTTTTCTCGAATATGCAAACAAAATTTAGGGTCGGCATGAAAAACTAGCTATGTGGGGTTGGGTAACCGGAACTGAGTTGAGGTCTGCCCAGCCACATTTTTCCCCTTCTTTTTCAGTTTACTATAATACACTTATTTTTCAGCCTTCTTTGATTCTCAGATGTCAGGGAATAAAATGACCACTTTAGGAGTAGATTGTTTTACCTCTGAAAGTTAATGTCTATTTCCTTATACAATTAATCTTAAAAGGGCTAGTGCTATTTCACAAACAAACAAACAAATTAGCATACAACTATATAAACAAAAGCTGGCCACTTTGACGTGAGTGCACAAAACTGCATGTAGTGACATTCAGGCTGTAATTTCCTAACATTTAGCCTTACTGTTTAAAAACACAAATGATAACTAACTAAACTAAAATAGCTGGTGCACTTCAAAGACATTTACTCCATTCAGATTAAAATTTCACACTAGCTAATACCCCTAACAACAATTCCATGGACATGATCCTGTACTCTCACGTCCCTAACCCAAATGTCACAGTTTCATTCATTTCATCTGTTTGAAATAAGAATTAGTACACAACACATATATGGCCAAGTGATCTTCAGTCTTGCTGTATTAAAAATACATACACATTGTAGATAAAAGGTCAGTGTGAAAAGAAACCACTAAGACAACACTACACCTTCTTGTAGTAGTAAAGTATGTAATATGTGTAACATGTAGGGATGTATGGAGGGTATACTAAAGTACTTAGATTGCCATCTGTGTGCTTAGATTGGCTATTCAAGATCAATAACACCTTGATTAACTCATTAGTATGCAATCACACATACCACCAGAAGATAAAAGTGACACTAATGAATGTTAATTAACCTCAACACAAGAATGTCAAATACAGTCTCTGTTGTATGTAATTTTGTAATGGATGTGTTTGGGGACATGATAATGGCAGTAATCATAGAATGAAGTGACTGCTTTGTGTCAGGGGTGTTTAATCATCAGGTTTTTTTTGTTAGTCATAAGACCTCTATGCTGAATGTGACTATAATACATGGAATAAAGAAACTTCACATACTTCCAAAAGTAAGAACACTTTTTTTGTTGTTGTTGTTGTTGCAATTATAAGCTGGAGACTTGTGAATGTTTTCACTTTTGGTGAAACCAATTATCAGGGAAGTGCAACTTGAATAACATATCAACATGCATCAATTACCAACTAGGCTACTCTCAATTTAATTTAACACATCTACCAATTAGTTTATGTCACATCCTGTCCAGGGCTTAAAATTAGTAGTTCAAGGCACATATACATGTATGACTAAACATTGTATCTAGACTACCAAATTAGCAATAGTCCAAGGAAAATTACTACATAGACTACTAAACATTGTATCTAGACTACCAAATTAGCAGTAGTCCAGGACACATAGACTACTAAACATTGTATCTAGACTACCAAATTAGCAGTAGTCCAGGACACATAGACTACTAAACATTGTATCTAGACTACCAAATTAGCAGTAGTCCAGGACACATAGACTACTAAACATTGTATCTAGACTACCAAATTAGCAGTAGTCCAGGACACATAGACTACTAAACATTGTATCTAGACTACCAAATTAGCAGTAGTCCAGGACACATAGACTACTAAACAGTGTATCTAGACTACCAAATTAGCAGTAGTCCAGGACACATAGACTACTAAACATTGTATCTAGACTACCAAATTAGCAGTAGTCCAGGACACATAGACTACTAAACATTGTATCTAGACTACCAAATTAGCAGTAGTCCAGGACACATAGACTACTAAACAGTGTATCTAGACTACCAAATTAGCAGTAGTCCAGGACACATAGACTACTAAACAGTGTATCTAGACTACCAAATTAGCAGTAGTTCAGGACACATAGACTACTAAACATTGTATCTAGACTACCAAATTAGCAGTAGTCCAGGACACAGACTACTAAACATTGTATCTAGACTACCAAATTAGCAGTAGTCCAGGATACATAGACTACTAAACATTGTATCTAGACTACCAAATTAGCAGTAGTCCAAGGTACATAGACTACTAAACATTGTATCTAGACTAACAAATTAGCAGTAGTCCAGGATACATAGACTACTAAACATTGTATCTAGACTACCAAATTAGCAGTAGTCCAAGGTACGTAGACTACTAAACATTGTATCTAGACTACCAAATTAGCAGTAGTTCAGGATACATAGACTACTAAACATAGTATCTAGACTATCAAATTGGCAGTAGTCCAGGGTACATAGACTACTAAACATTGTATCTAGACTACCAAATTAGCAGTAGTCCAGGACACATAGACTACTAAACATAGTATCTAGACTACCAAATTCATAAGATAGAAGTCTGTATAGATCAATTGAAATGAATGGAATACTGTAGCTGAAACAAATTCACTTGGCAAAATCTGAATAGCAAGCATAGTAGTTAAATTCAAGTCCTGATTGCACAGGTTACTTGAAAAGCTACTGATAAATATACTTTTTTTTGTTGGAACATAAATAGTACACAATGAAGAAACAAACTGGCTTGTCTCAGTAAAGCTCAACCCTGACTCCCTGTTGGAAGTTGTGTCTGTAAACAAAATGATTTATATAGCGTTCAGTCCAACTAGTAGAGTGAAATCAAAGAATTGAGAATATTGAAGGTCTCACTGAACCAAATCTACTCTGAAAGCTCCTCTTTGGAATGTATTGTCACTATTTCAGTGTTTCAGTCAGTTTTATAAATGTGTTTGACATAAAAATACTGTTATTAGAATTAGTCCCCAAATGGCAAATGGGTGAAATGGTGGCCATATTTGTCTTAACAGTTCATATTTTGCCCACTAACTGAGAACCTTAACATATAGATATCTTATTTGAGTGTGTAGTCTACACTTATGTAATCTAATAGCCAAAAGTATTTAAAGTGTACATGTACACCTCTCTGACATGCATGGCCCAATTTCAACCAAACCTAGCACAAATGTCAAGTACAGTAGTCCAATTATGTACATCACATTATTTGATGACCTTCCTAATAATGACTATAAATGATGGCCATATTTGTTATGAAATTCAGAATATGAATGAGTAAGTTGAAATGTTGGGGAGTGTATTTTCATGACGATTGTTCTTATAATTATAACTTTAAAGTGGAATTGTAGCAGAACAGAAACAGTATTCTTCCCACTATAGAGAAAGCACTATAGAGAAAGCACATTGCAAACACTATCCTTGCCACCCAGGCCACCATAGTTGACAGCTTTCTGCTGTGCTTCGAAAGTGTTCTACCATCCTTGAACTTCAGTCATCTTTGTGTATACATGTGACTTTGTCAGACATTCACATCACATGCTGATCATTATGCAAATTATTATGCAAATTAACATGTTCATGATATGTAAATCATTGATTGACGAAAATTAGCTACATCCTTTCAATTTTAACAATGGGAGAACATTGCAACAGCTGGTACATGTTCACAAGTAAAATCATTGCACTGTGACAAAAAATAGCACATTTGGTGTTGCTGATATTATCTGTGACAATGTCTGTAATTAAAAAAAAAATGATAAAATATTCTGCTTGTGGCCTGAGTTATATCATACCCTTTTCATATGTCCAATGTCTCCATTTTGTAAATCTACCCAGTTTAGATTAGGATTAAAATTTAGGTGTGAAAATCAGTCATCTGGCTGAGCTAAAAGTTGGTCCAGAACAAAAGAATAATTCCATGAAATCCTGATGACTCTACTTGCCTTTAAAAAAATTATATTTGTGATAAATGACCTAGTATATACTTTCCAGGCTTCTATGGAAACCTAGTGAAAAGAGTATTTTTGTAAACCATGGTGTGGTTGACTTCAAAAGTACAACTCAACACTCTCTCAGTCTACAAATGTGTACACATGTATAAGATACAAGGCAGTGTTACTATTACTTTTATCTGTGTACACGTATCTTCAACGAGTGGCTATGAATTAAGGAACTTGATGTCGATGAGTTTTACTCACATCATGAATCACATAATTTGTGCGTCAATGATTTATATCTGTGACTATACACAACACCAAAATATAAAATCCCTAACACAAAACATGCTCTTTTCCCAAGGGTTGCCATTATAGCCTTATTTTCCTCTCGTTAATATTCCCTGGAATGTTTCATGATGTGACCTAATCATCCAAGAGGTGTGAAACGCAAGAGTTTTGGTCCATTACGTATGTGTGAAGAGATGGAGAAACGCAGTCGAATAATTGATGTATGATCCTTTTAAAACAAGCAATGGATAGCTTTATATGTCTCACTTGTGTCTTGTATGCATTTAGGCCACTTGAATTGAACTAGGTGATGTTTTGTCTGTCTGGTCGGGTCAGACTTGCTGTTAAATCTGAACTATAATAAGGTGTTGTTAGAGTCATTATTGATGGTTTGGGTGATGAATGGAATTGTGTATGTGAAGGCGGGGGGGGGGGGTGTTGATGTAAAAATGTGTGTAATTTAATGTCACATGTACATAAATACATGTGTGTAAATGAGAATAGGATAATACTATCAAACTGGAGAATTGACTCTTGAATAGCAAAGTACATATACACTTGTTATGGATAACATGTGCAACTCTATATGTCGGGGTTCAGGCTGTAACATGAAGTTTATGTGAACATCATGACATACTTGGTACTACTACCTTGAGTACAATGCACTTCTTGTATTCCTGAGTAAATCTATCATTTCTATACATCTACA